>NC_056744.1:1620927263-1620992263 GCF_019279795.1 Protopterus annectens
AACTTTAGCTTAGTGTAGGGAGCTATTTCAATAGGAGTCATGTTTCGGCTTACTATAGAGAAGGAGTTTTTGTCTATTTTGGTTTTCTTAGTTGGGGTAAAGGTCATAATCTTGGTTTCAGATGCATTGAGAACTAGGTGATTATTAAGCATCCATATCTCAATGCTGTTAAAGGCGACCTGAGTTACATGCATGAGTTTGGGGAGAGAATCAGCAGAGCAGATGATAGTAGAGTCATCTACGAATTGGATTAGTTTAGTGTTTGGGATACAGTGATGAAAGTCATTAATGAAGATGTTGAATAGTAAAGGTCCCAGGATAGAACCATGGAGGATGCCTGTCAAAGTGTCAAGGTAAGAAGAGGTACAGTTATTCCACTTGACAGCCTGCTGCCTATTTGAGAGGTAATTGGAGAATCAGTTGATGGAAGAGGAGGAGAGATTAAGTTGAGAGAGTGTAGACAAAAATAGGACAATGAGAAATGGTATCAAAGGCCTTAGATAGGCGTAGGAGAATAGTGGCTACAATATTTCCAGAGTCATGAGTATGGTTGATGTTATTAAGGAAGGATAGAAGGGATGTGGTGGTACTGTGTCCAGGTATGAAACCATGCTGTGTTGGAGACAGCAGGTGGTTGTCTAAGAGGTAAGGTAATAGCTGCAGGTGAATACATTTTTCAAGAATTTTGGATAGGGGAGATAATGGCTATGAGGCGGAAATTGAAGATATCTGTGTTGTTGCCCCCTTTGTGTAAGGGAATGATGAAGGCTTTTTTCCAGAGGAGGGGTACATAGGATTCTTGGATAGAATGATTGATTAGAATGCAGATTGGGAGAGCTATGCCATCAGTGGCTAACTTGAGGAAGTTAGATGGTAAATTGTCTGGGGCATTAGAACATGGTTTTAATTTTTGGAGGAGGTTTTTTATAGTATTTACAGGAATGGGTTTGAGGGTGAACAGAGGAGATGGGTGGTGTATATGTACATTTTTATTTATACATATATATATATATATATATATATATATATATATATATATATATATATCTTTCTGCTCTGTAGAAACCTGGCTTAAATAATCAAACCTCCTACTCAACCCTAAGAAAACTAGGTTAATGCTTTTTACCTCAAAACGTTGCCAAGATCAAAAGCAATATTTTACCATAAATTCAGCAAATAATACTGTTAGTGAAGCTGTAACTCACAGTAAACTTCCAAGCATTATAATAAATGACAGTCTCAGATATGACCAGCATATACTGCACACCATTAAATGTACACACCAGAAGCTAGACTTCTTTTATAGCATCAATGGATTCCTTACAGATACTGCAAGAAAACCTCTTTCCACCACATTCTTATTGCTGACTCTCTTATACACCGCTCCTATCCTAACAAACATGAACAGTACTCAAAGAAAGAAACTTGCCTCCTGCTACAATAAAATAGCTGAGTTTGCCACCAGTCTTTCCTCTTAGGACCCATCATTGTCATAGCTTAAAGCAATTAAACTGGCTTGAACTGCACAACTGTCTAACATATTCACCACTAACTACAGCACACAAACTCATTCATCATTCAGAAAAATGCCCTGCACTCATATTTCTCAACTGTACAGATTTTTGAAGAATGTCCAGATTTTTGCCTCTTATATTTGGTCCATTTTTCATAAAACTGTGGTTTTCTGGCAAATTAGTGACACATTATTAAAGAACAAAGTTAGAAAATAATGACAGACATTTGAGTTTCAGACTTCATACCATCCAGAAAATTCATGCTAATGCAAATCCTGTTATTCTATCAACTTTCTAAGTTTGTAAGAACATTATTTAAAAATGTTCCCTATTTTTGGGCATTTGTCCCACTTTTATTCATGGCTTTGCCCAGATTTCTTGCTTTAAGAAGTTGAGAGGTATGCCTGCCACTACAAAACTTATTACTGCCCTATTGTCCAGTAAGGGACCTCCATTCTAGTCACAAATTCTTATTACTTACAAATAAGTCAAATGTTGCAGAACACTCTCTCCACTCCCAATACATTGCTAAACTTTGGAGTAGTATCCCCACACAAATAAAACTTTCCGACAGACTCAGTAGTTTTGAACTACTGCTTAAACAATGTCTTAACAAATCGTAGTCCTGCAGTTGCTCATCACAAGATTAAAACGTTGTGTTCACTGTACAATACTCTCCAAATACTTTGCTTAAACAGAATATTCAGTCTCTCTGAAATGACAAAACAATTTTTATACATAACTGTTGCCTGTACAATCTACTAAGTTGTATATGTGCTTTCTGTTTAGCAACTTCCACCTCTGTAAAATCTTAGAATGTATAAATGTAACTACTGTTTGCATATAAATGTAAATAGAAATGTAACTACTCTGCGTTTGACTGAAACTTAATGTAATGCAAAGTAAGCAAATGGAGCTTTTCTCCATGGACCGCCACTGAAAATAGGTATCACTCATTCAGACTTTTCAGGAAAAAAAGTCAAATACAATAAATAAGTTTGCTATTTAGAGGAAACTTTGTAAGATTTGTCCATTTTGTACTGGGCTGACCAGTACTTGGTGTTGATTTGGCTAATTGTTGCACCCTGTCTTGATGGATGGACACCCCCCACCACCACCACTATCTTCCCCATTTACATCTAAAAACAAAAAATAAATAAAAGGTATGCCTCATCCTATGTCTTGTAACTTTTTATTAGCCTAAGCTTTGGTTAGGCTATTGGACAATTCACCTTCTGTTACCTGCAGATCCCTTGGTGTGGTCATAATATCACATCTGTGCATGGCATGAAGATCAAACAAATCCTCCAGGGCTGTACCATTGCCTACTTCTGGAATGGGAGAACCAAACCATTTAGGTGCAGAATCTGCTGCCATTGTTGATACTTTTCTAGGGATTCTCTCACAAGTGTAGTAGGGTATGCTAAAAAGATAGAAAATCCACCAGATGGTGGGACAGCAGTCTCTAACTGATGTTCTTCGTGTTTCACTGTTGCAGTCATTACATTTGGGTAATCTGCTGGCAGGTTGCCCTCAGTTGGCCTGATTAACAAAGTCTTGGGTTCTGCATCAGTTGCTCTCTCTTCTTCCATGATGTCAGGTCGTCAGGGGAGTAAAACATGCAGCCAACGTCATTACATCAGTCTTTCTTGCTGCACGGTGCCCAAAGCAGAAGCAGTTCTCAAGTGCCGGTCGGCCGACACCTGAAATTTTTGTTTTCGAGTTTCAGAACCGAAGTCTTCAACTAAAAGCTAAGTACCCCATTGGGGAAACATTTTCTTGCTCCTTACTGATGTCAGTAAAAGTTAATAATTGCATTACTTGTGGGAAGCAAATACCTCATAAGGATTTTCATTTCTACTGTATTCCTTGCCTAGGCCCTGATCATAACATACCTTGTTGTCGGTTTTGTGCTAGATTTAATCAAATCACTATTAAACGTCTGTACATTTTTGCTTCTTAATATTTTGGCTCACGATTTAACTATCCAGAAATGACATCGGTTAGCAATCCAACTACTGGAATACCTAAAAAATGCAAAGAAAAAGACAGAGACAGGCTGTCGAGGTCCAAAACTGATGACGATGCTTCTCCTAAGCCTGTCGTTAGTTCACCAATACTGAATGAGGTGCTTTCGCAGCCCCTGATGCCTGCTACTTTTGATTCGCAGGCCTCTACTAAGACCCATTTGCAGTCCGGTATGCTGCGAGATGTTTTAAGTATTGAACCCATGGATGTCTCTACCTTAGATGGGTCCAGAGCCGCTGTGCAGGCACCGGCTTCTGAGGGTGTTTTCAGGCCTAAAAATTTGCATATTAAACCAACGCCATCTTCAAAACTAAGGCCAAAATCTACTTCTATGTCTAAAAAACCGATGCTTGGGCCACATGTGCAGGCCCCTATGCCTAAAAAGCAAATGATCAAAATGGCTGAAGATTTAATTACCTTGATCAGGGGTAGCCAACACCCTCCTGCTAAGAGGCCTAGGCAAGACATTGATTATGAATCTTCTGATCAGGATTCTTTTTCTTCTGATTCTTCTACTGAATAGGATTTATCTATACTTACTTACGAGGACTCAGACGCAGAAGATTCCATTCCTTCTGCTTCTCACCCTGAGGATTTCTCTTTTGGAGAAAATTTACATACCTTAAGGGAACATTTCCACTGGGAAAGTCAGGATTTCTCTGAATCTAAAAAGAGACTTAGGGATTTTATTCTTCTTCCCCAGCATAGCCTTTGGCTATACGTCATATTCTAGACATTGTTGATGATGTTTTTTCAGAATCTAGTATGACTCCTGATTCTCTGCCTCTGGCTCTTAGTAAGCCAGACAGATACTACAGGGTTCCTGACTCCCACAAATTCCTTTTCAAAAATCCTACTGCTGATCCTGAAACCATTTCTCAGGGTCCCAAGGGCATTAAGGCCTCTACTGCTAAAAATCCAACCCCTTCTGATAGAGATTCCAGGGCACTGGATAGATGGGGTAAGAAGGTTTACATGTCTGCAGCCTTGGCAATCAGGGCTTTAAACTGTCAATTTCATATGCTTAAATATTAACAGCATATCATGGGACTACTTAAACAGAAAATAATGTTAATCTCTGACTGTGTGGAAAATAAAGATTTGCAGGATTTATTACATTCAGCTGAACAAGTTGGAAAACATACTTTACAATGTGGTTTTGATTCTTTGGAGGCCTCTTGCAGGGCTGCTGTAACTGAATCTGTGCTAAGAAGGTATGCATGGCTCAAAGAGCAAACTCTGCCTGACCATGTTAAAGCAAAACTGTCGGACGCTCCTTTACAACAGAACCATCTCTTTGGTAATAAGGCTGAAGAAGTGTTTAAAAAGATGGAAGATAAAGCTAAATCTATGCAAACTGTGAAAGATTTCTTACAAGAGCAACCTCCAAGGTTTAGTAGGCACTGGCCTACTAAGAACTGGTCCTTTCCAGTCCCTTCAAGAGCTGCTCAAGTCAAATCCAGACATTCCAAATGCTCCAGGTTTCAGTCACAAGGAACTTTTAGAACAAAACAATGGGGTGCCTCCACCTCCAAACCTGGAAACAACAAGGCACCTCCCTATGGTAAACAGTCTCAATGACTTCCCTCTACAATCACCAAGCACTTACCTTTTAGCTACCCCTTTGGGGGGAAAACTGGCACTTCATGCACAAAACTGGCAACTTATTACCCAGGACAAATGGGTTCTAAAAATATACCAGGGATACAGATTTAATTTCCACACATTGCCAGTCCCAAATGGATGGCCAGATCTGACCCCAAATCAGTGGGCAGAGGCCCAGAAACAAGTTATGTCCCTCATGAACATGGGGGCTATTCAATCAGTACCAGAAGAGGAAAAGGGACAAGGTTTCTATTCAAGACTTTTCCTGGTACCCAGAAAAGACAAATCATGGCATCCAATTCTGGACTTATCCACTCTAGACATATTTCTGGACATTCCAAAATTCAAGATGCTGACTCTTTAACAGTTACTACCTATGCTAGGCAAAGATGCCTGGTTGGTAATGCTAGACTTAAAAGAGGCTTACCTGCATATCCCAATCAAGGAATCTTGCAGAAGATACCTCTGCTTCAAAGCAGGCTACTTGCTTTACCAGTTCTCTGCACTGCCCTTTGGCTTATCTACTGTGCCCAGGGTCTTCACAAAGTGCCTGGCTCCAGTCATTGCATTTTGCAGGCAAAGAAATATTCAAATATATCCACACATGGATGATTGTCTAATTCAGGCAGAAAACAAGGACATTCTTCTAAAGCATCTGGCATTTGTAAAAAGGGTTCTAACTTTTCTAGGGTACACCATAAACGAAAAGAAATCACAACTGGTACCCTCTCAAAAAATTACATTCCTGGGTGCAAGTTTGAATACAATTGCCCAGATGACTTACCTTATGCCAGAAAAGCAAATTCAATTGGTGACTTACTTCAAACAGGTGGCCACAAAAACCCTGCTATCTGCAAGGCAAATTCTGCAAGTCTTGGGTTTCATCGCCTCCTGCATTCTTCTAATTCCATACGCAAGACTGCATATGAGAAAACTTCAGTGGTACTTAAAAAGTTTATGGAGTCAACAGTGTCACAGCTTGGAAACAATGATTCCTATCATACCTTGCCTGCAACTAGAGTTCCTATGGTGGGCAGAGGCCTGCCACCAAAACAAGGGACTGCCATTCACCCCCCCCCCTCCGCCGCCCAAACCCTAACTACAGATGCATCATACTATGCTTGGGAGCTCATCTGACAGGGAAGTGCATTCAGGGCAAATGGAGCCCAAATCAAATGCACCTACATATCAATTAGAAAGAGATGCTAGCAGTACAGAATGCACTGACAGCCTTCAAGGACTACCTTCATCCAAGACAACTAATGATAAAGACAGACAACACCACAGTTATGTGGTACATAAACAAGCAGGGGGGTACACATTCCTACCCCCTTTCCAGACTAACCATGGCATTGTGGAACATGGCCTTGACCTACCAAATACAACTACAAGCTCAATTCCTGCCAGGAAAGCTAAATACTCTGGCAGACAAACTAAGCAGAAATCTTATGGACCTACACTAATGGAAACTGGAACCACAACTTTTCAACATGTTGACATGCAAATGGGGGAGCCCAGACATAGATCTTTTTGCCTCACCCCAGAACTGTCAGTTGGACAAATTCTGCACAAGAATTCATCACAAAAAAGCTTGGAAAGTGGATGCTCTATCATTCAGCTGGAAAAACCTCAGTCTATGGTTTTCCCCCTCTGCCTCTGCTCTCCAAAGTTCTACTAAAAGTCAGACAGGACAAACCAAAAATGATTCTGATTGCTCCAGACTGGCCTCACCAACACTGGTACCCACTCCTGTGCAATGTGTCACACCTTCCTCCATGACACCTGCCTCAGACACCTTACCTACTGTCTCAGCAGAACTACCAAATTCTGCACACTCAGCTCCAAACTTTGAATCTTGCAGCATGGCTAATCAACTAATTTCACCCTTGCCATCATGCAGCAAACCTGTGATGGAAGTCATTTTGGAGGCTAGAAGGCCTAGTACTAGAAAATCTTATGCTGACAAATGGAAAAGATTCTGTGCCTGGAACCAATCACAAGGAATAAGCACAGCAATGCCCAATATTCCTCAGATTCTGCAATACTTAACTGAGATGCTTCATAAGGGCCTATCTTTTTCTTCCATAAAAATCCATGCCTCAGCCATTTCGGCTCATTACAACACAGAACCTCCCTTCTTCTCTCATCCTTTGCTGAAGCAGTATCTCAGAGGGGCCAAAAATTTAAGACCTTCCAGGAGAGCACCAACTCCTGCATGGGACCTCAATTTTGTTTTGGAAAAACTCACTCTCCCTCCTTTTGAGCCAGCTGCTACTGCAGACCTAAAATATCTCTCCTGGAAAACAGCTTTCCTATTATCAGTCACTTGAGCTAGAAGGATTTCAGAATTACAGGCTCTTAAGTGGAGCATTTCATTATTTTTCATCCGGACAGGGTGGCTCTCAGGACCAATCCATCTTTCATGCCCAAGGTGGTATCCAGTGTGGCTCTTAATCAGACCATTCATTTGACAACTTTCTTTCCCAATCCACAGAACAAGGGTGAGCAAATTCTGCATTCACTGGATGTACACAGACAACCTAGATTCTACTTAAACAGGACAAAATCTCTAAGAAAATCTGAACAACTATTGGTGGCATTTGCTGCAGGGGCAGAGGGAAAGGCTGTTTCAAAGCAGACTATTTCCAAATTGATAAGTCATTGTATTCGATTCTGCTATATGCTCTATGGTAAACCTATCCCCAAGGGGATCAGATCTCATTCCACCAGGGCTGCATCTACCTCTGCAGCCTTTTTCAGAGGGGTTCCTACCAGAGACATTCTAGAAGCTGCTACCTGGAGCTCAGTTCATACATTCACCAAACATTACTATTTACCTCTCTTCTCTAAATCCAGAGCTGGCTTTGCCACTGCTGTCCTGCAGGGCCTTATAGCTGCTCCTAATGCTGTATAAATCCATCCTGTCAACCATAGCTTTGGGAATCTACCCAAATGTAATGACTGCAGCAGTGAAACACAAAGAACATAGTACAGTTGTGTACACTTACCATAAATGTAGATGTTCGAGTGTATTCAGTCCTGGTTACCCACCCTCCAGCCCCCTGTTTTTCTCTTATTATACCTCTCCTTTTTTTTACTGTGCTTAAAAGCCTTTTTGGTGTATTTGCTTTTGTTTGGGGGTATATTTTTTGTGTTTTAAATTTTATATATATATATATATATATATATATATATATATATATATATATATATATATATTTTTTTTGCTCCCCATTTGGGGGGGGGGGGGGGGTACCTGACATCTTGGGCAAGAAAAACTGATGTAATGATATCGGCTGCATGTTTTATACCCCTGACAACCTGACGTCATGGAAGAAGTGACAGCAACTGACGCAGGACCCAAGACTTTGTTAATCAGGCCAACTGAGGGCAACCTGCCAGCAGATTACCCAAATGTAATGACTGCAACAGTGAATACACTCGAACATCTCCATTTATGGTAAGTGTACACAACTGTACTTTTTTCCGCCTAAGATGGCGACTATGGCTAGATCCATTGTTTAGGCAGTTGATTATGGGCTGCATACCTGGGTTATAACACTGGAGCTTCCACCAACCATCAGTCTGTTAAAGATCCTCTTTTTCAATGGGATCTTGTGTCGGAGGACTCTGACCTGTTCGAGTTGGATCATTTGGTTTCCTCTGATGAAAAACAGCTGTTTCCTTTTCCCCCAATATTGACTTGAATTTAGAGATGTATTTAGCTGAGTCCAATCATTGTCTGCCCCTGAGATTAACAGTTTTTGATCTTTTGGAAGATGAGGCCCATGGCATTGATACCTTTAATTCATTGACCCCTTTAATTCATTGACCCCAGTGCTAGAATATGTCTTCATGAAGGTTTGTAGTTCTCCCCTGGTTATTGAGGCTTTACCTACAAAAGTGTTTAAGAAATTCAGGGTATACTCATCCTTCCCTGGCCTCCAAACCCCTTTGTCTGTGGACCCTGCTTCTGTGTCCCCAGCTACCTTTACTAATAAGGAGACAATGTCTTCTTCTAACCCAGTCCGAAAAGATAAACTAGTCAAGTGGCTAGAATCTTATGGAAAGAAACTGGTGCAGTCCTGCATGGTAGCTTTAAAGTGTTTAACTACCAGTATTTTATGTGGAAGTTTGTGTTGAGATGCATTTACAATTTGGGGAATTTGATGCATTGTTTCCTGCAGAGCAGAAGGTTTATGTTAAATATATTGTGTCCAATGTTTCTCAGGTCTCAAAACATACTTTAAAAAGTGCCTTGGGAGGGGGCTTGATACTAGTTTTAGAAATGCAGTATTGTCAGTGATTAGAAGACATGTTTGGTTGCATAGTAGGCATCCTTTAATTCCAAATGATCATGGGTTTGCACCCCCTGTTGAACTGATTTGTTCAGTGACTTCTTTAGCTGTACATTCCAATCTGGAAGTGGCAGTCCTTTCTGCATTCTGAGCAGCAGTAAGCAGCTGTTGATCTGGTATCATGGAGTTGGATCGTCCTGAGGGCTTTCTTATGCTCTGATCTCCTTCCCAAGGTGGTTTTATACAAAGCAAAAACTTCCCTCTGTTCCTGTTACCAGGCATACTTGTCAGAGGTGAGAGAATGCCAGGTGTTCATGCTGATGAAGAGAGTGCCAAGGTAATGCTTGTGTATATCCTTGTAGCACAGTTTGTGTTGCCCTTTTGGCCTCTTTCTAGACTTCAGTTCTCCAAAAAAGATCTTTCAGTATTCTGCCATTCGTCATGCGTAATACATGACCTAACCAGTGCATAGGCCTCTGTTTCAAGAGGTTGAACATGGAGGTGGTGCCCATGCTCTGAAGCACTGTGCTGTTGGGGATCTTGTCCTGCCATTGTCAAATATTTGCAGCCTCCCCATGGTCCATTTGCTCCACTGGATGGGTGGAGCTTAGGAAACTCCCATCAGGTGGATCGTTAACCATACACCTGAAAAAACAAAAAAGTAACAAAATAAACTAGCCTTTGTGCTGGGCACATGCACATGAAACATAAGAATGATGACTCCAGGCTTTACTGAAGACCTAAAGAATATCAGTGGTGCTTTGAAAACAGCAATCTTTAATTCTCCAGGAAACAAGGCTGTTGTCCATTGGATGAGAAGGACTTTACTTTTTTCTGTCATGGGAAGCTTCCAGAAGAGACCAGGGAACAAGGTGCTGGTTTCATAATCAGAAATAACGTTATTGGTTCAGTCATACCACCACATGTGGGAAATGAGAGAAAGCTGAAAATTTAGCTGCAGACACCAGTGGCCATGGGCAATCTCCTTAGTGTCGGAATGCCTACTTTAACTTCTACCCAGAAAGTCAAGGACAAGTTCTATGATGAATTTAGTGCTGCCATCAGTGAGATCACTTCCCATGAACCATTATTCATTTTTGGCAACGTCAGTGCCAGAGTTGGTAGTGACCATCACAGCTGGTCATCCTGTCTGAGACAGTTCGGAGCAGGAAAGATGAATGAAAATGAATAGTGTCTCCTTGAACTTTGTTTTCAGGATGACCTCTGCTTAACCAACACCTTCTTCAATGTCAAGCCCCACTACTAAGTTTCACAGTGACACCCATGATCAAAACATTGGCACCAGCTTGCTCTCATCCTTACCATATACAGCAGTTTAGGTAGTGTCAGGGTAACCTGCAGTTACCACAGCACAGACTGGGATACTGACCACTTGCTTGTGTGCAAGGTGAACTTCCAGCCATGAAGGTTCTTTCACTCTAAAAAGGAAGGGAGGTCACATGTTGACATAGGAAAGAATCGTGACCCTTCAAAATTACCCAAGTTTTTCAGAGCACTTGAAGAAGCCTTGCCTCACTCTACTTTCCATGTGCTTGATATCAGCAAGAGATGAAAAAAGCTATGGAGTGCTATATATAACACTACGATGTTCATCGTGTTTCATTGTTGCAGTCATTACACTTGGGTTATCCTGCTGGCAGGCTACCCACAGTCAGCCTGAATTCCAAAGTCTAGGTCTGGCGTCGGTTGCTGTCACCTCTTCCCTGACGTCAGTGCGCCAGGGGTATAAAAGATGCAACTGATGCCATTTTCTTCAGTCTTTCTTGCCGCGCAGTGCCCAAAGCAGTTCGCAAGTACCGGTCGGCCGACTCCTGAGATTTTCAAATATGAATTTCAGATCCAAAGTCTTCATTAAAGCTAAGTACCCCGTTGGGGAAACTTTTTTCTTGTTCCACTCCGATGTCAGAAAAAGTTAACAATTGTATTTCTTGTGGGAAACAAATACCTCATAAGGATTTTCATTCTTACTGTATTCCTTGCCTAGGCCCTGATCACAATGTTGCTAGCTGTCGGTTTTGTGCTAGATTTAACCAACGCACTACTAAGGGTCGGTATGATTTTTGCCTTTCATTACTTTGGCCGAAGATTCAATTATATAATGCCGTCGGAACAGCAGATGACCGAAGTTTATAAAAAGCGCAAGGAAAAAGAAAAGGACAGGCATTCAAGGTCCAAAACCGATGACGAGGCTTCCGCTAAGCCAGTCGCCGGTTCGCCGGTTCTCAGTGAGGCGCTTTCGCATCCCCTGACGCCCGCTACCTCAGAGCCACAGGCCACTAACAACTCCCACATGGAGCCAGCTAGGCCTCTGGATACTCAAGGTATTGGACACTCAGAAACTATTCCCTCAGATGGGTCCGGAGCCGCTGAGCAGGCATCGGCTTCTGAGAGTGTTTTCAGACCTACACAGTTATATGTAAAGCCTACTTCAGCTTCCAAAGCAAAGACTAAACCATTTCTAAAGACAAAGAAACAAGTACAGCATTCTCCTGGGCAGACTTCCATGCCTAAAAAACAGATGCTCAAAATGTCCGAAGACCTAATTACCTTTATCAGGGGTTCCCATCCCCCTCCTGACAAGAGGCCTAGGCAAGAGACAGAATATGAATCTTCAGATCAGGTTTCCATTTCTTCTGACTCCTCTTCTGAACAGGAATACTCTCTTTCTCCTTACGAGGATTCTGATGCTGAAGAATCTATCCCTTCAGCCTCACCGCCTGAGGATTATTCTTTTGGGGAAACCCTGCATACCATGAGGGAGCACTTCCACTGGGAGAGCCAAGACTACTCAGAATCTAAGAAAAGGCTTAGAGATTTTCTTTTACTACCTCAGCACAGGCGTCTGGCTATTCCTCCTGTGTTAGACATTGTCGATGATATATTTTCAGAGTCCAGACTTTCTCCTGACTCTTTACCTCCTGCCCCTGTTAAACCAGATGGATACTACACGGTTCCAGATTCACATAAATTTCTTTATAAAAACCCTGCTGCTGACCCAGAAACTATTTCTCAGGGTCCCAAAGGGGTCAAGGCTTCTACTGCAAAAAACCCTACCCCGTCTGATAAAGATTCAAGGGCACTAGACAGATGGGGAAAAAAGGTTTACACTTCTTCTACTTTGGCTGTGAGGGCTTTAAATTGTCAATTTCATATGCTTAAACATCAGCAATACTTTATGTCACTGCTAAAACAGAAAATGTCAAATTCTGATTGTGCAGAAAATAAGGAAATGCAGGATTTATTGCATGCAACTGAACAAGTGGGAAAGCATACATTGCAATGTGGTTTTGATTCTCTGGAGGCCTCTTGCAGGGCTACAGTTACGGGTTCTTTCATTAGGAGGCATGCTTGGTTAAAGGAACAAAATCTGCCTGATCATGTTAAAGCAAAATTATTAGATGCCCCATTACAGCATGATACCTTATTTGGTGTTAAAGCAGAGGAGGTGTTGAAGAAAATGGAGGACAAAGCGAAATTTATGCAAACAGTAAAGGATTTCTTACAGGTACGGCCACCCAGATTTAGCAGAAACTGGCCTACAAAGAATTGGTCCTTTCCAGTGTCAGACAGGCCACAAAGAGGCAGATACAGATGCCCCAGAGGCAGATCCCAGCCCCAGGGCTCATACAGGCCTAAACAGTGGGGCGCTTTTACCTCCAAAAGTGGAGAAGACAAATCACAGCCATACAGGAAACAGTCCCAATGACTTTCCTCTGCCAGCACCAAGCACTTATCTTTTGGCAGCCCCCTTAGGGGGAAAACTAGCACTTCTTTCTCAAAATTGGCACATGATCACCCAGGACAAATGGGTCTTGAATATAGTGTCCCAGGGCTACAGGTTCCACTTTCACACCCTGCCAAGGGCAAAAGGTATGCCAGACCTGCCACACAATCAATGGGCAGAGGCACAAAAACAAGTTTCATCCCTCTTGGACATGAGGGCCATTCAGCAAGTACCACAGCAAGAGCAGGGACAAGGATTTTACTCAAGACTTTTCTTAGTACCCAGAAAAGACAAAGCCTGGAGACCAATACTGGACCTGTCTATTCTAAATACATTTCTGGACGTTCCAAAATTCAAAATCTTGACTCTGCAGCAGCTCCTGCCCATGCTGGGCAAGGAGGCTTGGCTGGTAACTTTGGACTGAAAAGAGGCATACCTGCATATTCCAATCAGACAATCGTGCAGAAGATAACTCAGATTCATAGCTGGCTCAATGCACTTCCAATTCTCTGCACTGCCCTTTGGCTTATCTACTCTGCCCAGGGTCTTCACAAAATGCCTGGCACCAGTAACTGCATTTTGCAGACAAAGAGGAATTCAAATATATCCTTACTTGGACAATTGCCTTATTCAAGCAGAGAACAAGGACATTCTACTAAAGCATCTGGCATTTGTAAAAAGATTACTAATTTGCCTAGGGTACACAGTAAACGAAAAGAAATCAAAACTAGTACCCTCTCAAGAGATAATATTCCTGGGTGCAAGCTTAAATACAACTGCCCAGATGGCTTATCTCACACCAGACAAACAAAGGCAACTGACTTCTTACTTCAAAATGTTGGCAACAAAGACCCAGTTATCTGCAAGAAAAATTCTGCAGGCTTTGGGCTTCATGGCATCCTGCATTCTGCTAATTCCATATGCTAGACTGCATATGAGGAAACTACAATGGTATCTAAAGTGTGTTTGGACTCAACATTGTCACAGCTTGGAAATATTAATTACCTTCATTTCTTGCCTGCAACAGGAGTTTCGATGGTGGACACAGGCCTGTCACCACAACAAGGGACAGCCATTCGCCCTACCCACAGCCAGGCAGTCAATAACAACAGATGCATCAAATTATGCCTGGGGGGCCCACATGGCAGAAAAATGTATTCAGGGCACATGGGCCACAAGCCAAAGGCATCTTCATATCAATCGAAAAGAGATGCTAGCTGTTTAGCATGCCCTCACAGCTTTTAAGGATCTACTCCATCCAGGACAACTACTGATAAGGACGGACAATACTACAGTCATGTGGTACATAAACAAGCAGGGAGGCACACATTCCTACCCCCTCTGCAGACAAGCCATGACTTTGTGGGACACAGCATTGACTTATCAAGTACAACTGCAAGCACAATTCCTGCCAGGAAAGAAAAATACACTGGCAGACGAACTAAGCAGAAACCTCATGGATCCCCACGAGTGGAAACTGGATCCACAAGTCTTCAGCATGATAATAAAGAAATGGGGATGCCCAGACATAGATCTATTTGCCTCCCCTCAAAACTGCCAACTACAGAGATTCTGCACAAGGACTTATCACAAGCAAGCATGGAAAGTGGATGCTGTATCATTCAGCTGGAAAACCCTAACAGTATATGCCTTTCTTCCTCTGCTTCTCCTCCCCATGGTACTCCTAAAGGTCAGACAAGAGAAGCCAAAAATTATTCTGATTGCTCCAGGCTGGCCCCGCCAGCACTGGTACCCACTCCTAAAGAGCTTGTCTCAAGGCCCAGCCTGGACATTGCCTCTAATTCCTCATTTACTGACCCAACAAATCAATCAGATCCTGCACAGCCAACTCAGAACCCTAAATCTGGCAGCATGGTGGATAATGTAGCCGTTCAGAACACACCTCTCTCTAAAACAGTGATGGATGTTATTTTGGAGGCCAGGAGGCCCAGTACCAGAAAATCTTATGCAGAAAAATGGAAAAGATTCTGTGCTTGGAACCAGGCACAAGGAATTGACACGTGTGTACCAAATATTCCTCAGATTTTACAATACCTAACTGAGATGCTGGACAAAGGCCTATCCTTTTCATCAATTAAAATCCATGCCTCCACCATTTCAGCTCATTACAATATGAAACCACCAATTTTTTCACTTGCGTTGCTAAGACAGTACCTCAGAGGGGCCAAAAACATAAGACCTCCAAGGAGAGTACCAATACCTGCATGGGACCTCAATTATGTTTTGGGAAAACTCACACTGCCACCTTTTGAGCCAGCCAATACAGCTGAAATAAAGTTCTTATCTTGGAAAACAGCTCTGCTCCTAGCAATAGCCTCTGCAAGATGAGTCTCCGAGTTACAGGCACTCATGGCTGTGGAACCTTTTATCATTTTCCATCCAGACAGGGTTTCTCAGAGGATGAACCCAACATTTTTGCCTAAGGTAATGTCCAGTGTGGCCCTTAACCAAACCATTCATTTGCCTACTTTTTATCCAAACCCACAGAATAAGGGGGAGAGACTACTGCATTCTTTGGACATACACATACAGCTACACTTCTACTTGGACAGAACTAAGGTTTTCAGAAAGACTGAGCAACTCTTAGTAGCATATGCTGCAGGATCACAAGGAAAGGCTATCTCAAAGCAGACTATTTCAAAATGGATAGGCCACTGCATTCGTTTCTGCTATTCACAACATGGCAAATCAGTGCCTAAGGGCATTAGGCCACATTCAACCAGAGCAGCAGCCACTTCAGCAGCCTTCCTCAGAGGAGTACCAACCAAAGACATTTTAGAGGCTGCAACTTGGAGTTCAGTGCACACTTTTACCAAGCACTACCACTTACCTCTCTACTCTAAATCCAGAGCAGGCTTTGCCACTGCAGTTCTGCAGGGCCTTATAGCCTCTCCTAATCCTATTTAGACCCAGCCACCCAACCTCAGCTTTGGGATTCAACCCAAGTGTAATGACTGCAACAGTGAAACACGATGAACATAGTACAGGTGTGTACCTACCATAAAAATAGATGTTCGAGTGTATTCACTGTTGCAGTCCAGGTTACTCACCCACCACCCCCCTTTTCTTTGCTGGGACTTATCTGTACTTCTATATCCTATACAACCTATGTGGTGTATTTGCTTGTAGATGAAGGAAATGTTATTTTTGTGCATGCATTCTTATTGGCATCATTTTCAGCCTTCCAATTTGGGGGCACCTGACATCTGGGGCAAGAAAAACCTGAAGAAAATGGCGTCGGTTGCATCTTTTATACCCCTGGCGCACTGACGTCAGGGAAGAGGTGACAGCAACTGACGCCGGACCTAGACTTTGGAATTCAGGCCGACTGCGGGTAGCCTGCCAGCAGGATAACCCAAGTGTAATGACTGCAACAGTGAATACACTCGAACATCTACATTTATGGTAGGTACACAACTGTACTTTATCTGTCTTTGAGAGGAATATGGTCAAGTGTGTTGATCGGTTTGAAGCTCACACTGAAGTGCTGACACCTTTTATTGAAAAGAGACAGGCTTGTTTGCACTCCCATCATTTTTCTGATCAGTTAAAAAATGAGATTATGCATGCTCCTCTTGAGTATAATTGTGTGTTTTGTATATCAGCTAATCAGATCCTTAAACACTGGGATGACATAAATTGATGCAAGGGGTATTGAAAATGGTTCATATTCCCAAGCTCTTCTCCTTTAAACAAGATAAATGTTGGTTGCCTAATAAACAGAAGTCCTATCTGAGCAAGACTCAAGGCAGTAAAAGGAAATGTCAGGGCAAGAAGGGTTTCTTTCCTAAAAAAGATAACAGCTCTTCCAAATGTAACATCCATGTTTATCAAGGTGTACATTTATCAAGGTCCTGAAGTTCAAGATGCTCACCCTGCAGTCAATGCTACCTCTGTTGCCGGACATGTGCTTCATAGTGACCCAGGACTTGAAGGATGCCTATTATCATACCCCCATTGCTCATCATTTCAAAAGATATCAGATTTGTTGGGTCCAGTTCACATTGTCATTTTTCTGTATTGCCCTTTGAGCTATCCAGTGCATTGTTTTATCAAATGCCTTGCTCCGGTACTGGCCCACTGTCAGACTCTGGCCATTCACATTTTTCAAATTGAACGACTTGCTGATCTGTGCAGAGTCTGCTTCCATGTGTTTGGAATCACTAGAGACAGTCTTGTCCTTACTCTCCCATTTAGGGTTCAAGTTGAACCTTGTAAAGTTGCGTGTGACACTCTCATGAAGACTCAGCTTTCTGGAGTGCTTAATCATCTCCAACAAGAGAATGTCCTTTCTGCCCACAGACAAGGTCCTATTGTACCAGACAGCATTTCTGGAATTCTCCAAGAGAAATATCACCTCGGTGAAAGAATTTCTAAAAATTCTTGGACTGATGGCATCTGTGATTTTCTTGATACCACTAGCTTTTCTTCACATGAAAAAAATGAAGTAGTACATCTGAAATTGTTGGACCCAGCACCTTCATTCCCTAGAATCACAGTTGCAGGTGCTGCCCTTCATCAAATGAGAATTACAGTGGTGGAAAGAATAGTTTGAGTATCAATCTAGAGCTTCCTTTTTCCTTTCTGGTGCCAGTCTGTCTAGACAGATTCACCTGACTTCACTTGGGGAGCTGTGTCAGTGGGGATGCAAGTGCAGGCCACTTGGGCACCTAGGGATACTGTGGTGGTGGTGCTGCGGTAGCGTTGTCGCCTCACAGTAAGACATTGTCTGGTTCGATTCTCAGCTAGAGCGTCTACTGTGTGGAAACATGCATGAATGGGCGTACCTTCATTGAAGGTTGTGCGTCAGGGCTGACAACTCGGCACGTAAAAATCTACTGCCAATCATTAGCGGACTGGAGGTCCGCTGTGGCGACCCCTAACCGGGAAAAGCCGAAAGACACAACAACACAGAAGTACATCAATATCAAGGAGATGTTCCAGTGATTCATGCCTTGAAAGTCTTTCACCACCTTCGGGTTCTTCTGGTGGTTACAGACAATACTACATTGATGCTGTACCTCAGCAAACAAGGGGGTATGAGCTCATACCCTCTGTGCCAGTTGGCAGTGATAACCTGAGAGTGAGCTTCTCAGAATTATCTGACTTTTCAGGCATCATACATACTGTCAGAACAGAACATTGTGGCATCCAGATTAAGGAAATCCTGAGAAGACCCACAAGAGCAGAAGCTCAAGGGAGAGAAGTTTCAGCATCTAGTCCAGATGCGAGTAGTGCCTCAAATAGATAAGTTCACCTCCTTTCAAAACAGACAGCTGGAGAAATTTTGTTCCAGACATTCTTGCAGCCATGCTTAAAGAATAGATGCATTCTCGTTCCCTTGGACAGGAATGTTCCTATATGCAAATCCAGCCTTTCCGTTCTTTCACATGGTATTTCTGAAAGTTAACAGACATGCCAAGGATCATTGTAGTGATCACCTATTGGCCCAGGCAGTCTTGGTTCTCCTTTTTAATGGTATTGGCCAAGGGCAGTTGCCACAAACATCCTCACACGCTAGACCTGCTAACACAGTTCCAGGGGTGACTGATGTGCCCTCATTTGGAGAAACTTCAGTAGGCTGCCTGGATTATTTAATATGGATTCTGTTTAGGCACTTGTTTCATATGGATGTGCAGTAGGTGTTAAAGGAGGCCAGAAAACCTGCTAATAGAAAATCTTATGTTTACAAATGGATGAGATTTTCTAAGTGGTGCCTAAATGTAAACAGAGGGTCCACTGAGGTTAATATCATTATGATAGTAAGATATTTATGTCAGCTACATCCGACTGACTTATTGTATGCATCCATTAAGGTGAATTTAGTGGTTATCTCTGCTTGACTGCCAGTGTATCCCACTCTTTCTTCTTCTTTTTTGGTAAAACAATTCGTGAAAGGAATATTGCATATTAGACCCCCTTGCAAGCCAATTCCTCCATTGTAATTGATGTTACTACCTTTTAAACCAACAGCATATGCTGATCTCAAGTTACTAACATGGAAAACTGTTTTGCTTATTTTTCTAACATATGCAAGGTGAGTTTCTGAGCTAGCAGCTTTCATGGTGGGACAACTTTGCCTGATTTTCCACATGGCTAGGATTGTGTTACTCACTCATCCTTCTTTCATGACAAAGTTGGTTTTAGAGTTCACTTTTATTCAGTCTATTAATCTCCCTGTGTTCGTTCCAGAATTGAAGAATAAGGGAGAGAGGATACTTCATTCCTTGGATGTGCATCAACAGGTCAGGTTATACCTTGACAGAACAAAGCCCTTTAGGAAGGCCAAAAACCTTTTTGTGCTTCCTTTTTATGGAGCAAAGAAGGGATATCTTTGTCTCTAAGGAAACCATTGCATGTTGAGTGTTCAATGCTATTTTTTTTCTGTTGCACCCAAAGTGGCAAGGTGAATCCATGCAAGGTAAAGGCACATTCTACCAGGTATTTTCCTCTTCAGTGGCATACTGGAAAGGAGTGGACTCTAGAAGTATTCTAGAGGCAACAACTTGATTGTCTGTCTATACCTGCACAAAGCACTACAAACTGGATGTTTCTTCTAGATCTAGAACAGGCTTCAAAAGGACCATTCTCCAAGGGCTCCTGGACCTTTATCCTTCCTCCTGTCAGGTTAGGTAAGATTTGGGATTCTATACATATGCCAGTAAGGCAGTGTGTATGTAGAACATAGTACAGTTGCATACGTTCCAATTACCTGTAACAGTAGATGTTCATAGATTACATTGTCTGCCAGACAGAGGGTAGCAGGGCAGTAATACCCATATGCCAGTAAGGCATTGCGAACATCTACTGTTACACGTAAATGGAATTTACCCAACCATACTTTTCTGTGATAACACGACATGCTGGCTAATGTTACAACCACTGCCAGATGATGTCAAAGTTCAGCTTCTAAATGCACCTTTGGGAACTCTACTTGTGAAATGTTAAAGAAAATGGAGGGAAAAGTGAAAGTTGTGCAGGGTGTTAAACACATTTTTCATCCTTCCTTGCTACAGTATGACAGAAATTACCCCTCAAAACCAGGTCCTCACTACCTCAGGCAAGGTAAAAGTAAGACAACTTAGAGTGGAAAAAGAAGCAGTAAAGGGAAAACATGGCATTAAGATAGCAAGGGAAAACCTGGGAGACATTGAAGGTCTCCTTCCATCTTGGAGCAACTCTGGCTACATGGATATCCTTACTCCCCCACCCCAGCCTACCTCAGACAGGGTTGTTGGAGGGCTTTCAGTGTGTCTCCCAGTGTAGCTGACTATAACCAAAGACAGATCAGTCTTTCCAGTAAGATCTTTTGACACATGGAGTCAAAGAACCAGTAGCCTCAAGAGAACATTACAGCGGATATTTTTCTGTACTTTTCTTTGTTCCCAGTAAAAGGCGAAGTTGAAAACCTATCCTAGACCTTTCAAAACTCACTACATTCCTCAACATTCAAAATGCTACCACTTCAGATATTGTTGCCCTTCTTGTTTCCCCAGTCAAGATGGCTACCCTACACCTAAAGAATGCCCATCTCCACATTCTAATCCACAGGCATCACGGGTGCTTCTTCGGGTTCAAAGCAGGGGATTCACATTATCAGTTTACCTCACTGCCATATGGTTTGGCTTTTCCTCCTGAGGTGTTTACAAAGTGCCAGTCTTCAGTATATGCCTTTTCCAAGGATATTTGCATATACATTAACTGGCTGACAGCTTCATTCATGGATTGACCCATGAGGAGGTGTACAAGGCCCTGGCGGTCACCATGAACTTTTTACAAATTTTGGAGTTCTCACTGAATGTTCAAAAAGCCAGTCTCATTCTTAATGCAAAAGTGACTTTCTTGGGCTCTTTACTAGACCTCCTCTCTCTCTGAAGGCCTTCCTACCATCAGACAAAGTGGATAGTATGCAGAATATTTTCTGTATTTAGTAGAGCACGGAAAGATCACTGATACCAGAGAGTGCTCCAAGGCTCTGGGATAAATGGGTCTACCTTCCTTCATGGTATCTCTGGCCAGACTACATATGAGGAGACTCCAGTAGTACCTGAAGTCTTTGGTGCCAGCACTGTCAATCATGGAAGAGTTATTCCCATTTTATCATCCATTTCTATGCAACCAGAGTGGTGGTGCAAGCAAAGCCAGTACATATGTGTAGGTCATGTTCATTCGTGAGCCATCTAACCAGATCCTGACAACAGTTGCTTCAGATCTGGCCTAGGGGGGCAGCATTCACACAGAACCTCAGAATGCAAGGGCTTTGGAATACAGTTTACTGGAGGAAGCATATAAATGTGAAAGAGATGAAGACATTAATTGTGTCTCCCTAAACTTTTAAACAAATATGAACAGTGGAAGTCATCCAAATGGTAACAGACAGCATTACTATCATGTGGTAAATCAACAAGTAGCGAAGGACAAGTTTGTTCACCCTTTGCAGGTTAACTAGCCATGGAGTGGCTTTTAATTCTAAAGACAGTCTATGTACCCTCTCAACAGAACACAGTGGAAGACCAGCTAAACAGGATAAAGACAGACATACACAAGTGGATGTTACACAGGCAAGTTGTCCTTCAGGTAGTTCATAGGTGGTATGTTCTAGAGATAGCCCTACTTTTCATCATCTGACAATAGGCAGCTGAGGAAATTCTGCTCAAGACCACTCCACCAGGAAGCTTGGGCAATGTGTGCCTTTCCTATAAACTAGGCAGGTCGCTTTCTATGTGTTTTTCTCCAGAGTGATGCAAAAGCTGAGACAAGAAAGACAAAAGATACTATTGATAGCTCTGTTCTAGCCCAGGCAGTAATGGTCCTTCTTTTTCAGAGAGATGTCCAGGAGGAGACATCAGGTACTGCTACTAATGGTGGACCTGCTAACACAAAACAGGGGATCTTTTATATATCCTAGACTACAAACACTACAGCTCATGACATGAATGATTGATCCTATTACCCTTAAGATGCCAGTACACAAAGAATGTGATGAATATTGTCATAGAAAGCCAGTAGTTAGAAAATCTTTATCTGTTCAAATTAAGAGGAGACAGGACCTTGACACAGCACTAATGTCCTTGGTTGTCCATTGTCTTATTGAGTTTTTTTAGACAGATTTGACTTGCACATCTATTAAAGTTCCATCTCACAGGCTGACCTTTAGATCTGCCCTTTGTGAGACTTTTGTTACATCAAGCAGTTCCATTTAAGAATACCACACAAGAACTGCCCCTCCTTTGGACCTTATTTATTTCCTTGAAGAAGTTTATTCAAGTTCCCTTTGAGCCTGTAGATACAGAACAGATAAAGTTTATAACATGGAAAACTGCTGTGCTCATAGCCATCACATCAGCTAGGAGACTTTTGGAGCTTCAAATTTTGATGGGCAAGGAGTCCTTTCTGGTCTTCCAGAGGGACAGGGTAAGCCTGAGAATAAACTCATCCTTCACCCCCAAAGTAGTGACAGAATGCTTCCTGAGTCAGGCTCTCAAAATATGTTTGTTTTCTAAACCACAAAATAGGGTGGAAAGAATCCTGTACTATATTTATTTTTACAGACAAATAAGCTACGATATACACAAAACCCAATAGATTTAGGGGTCCAGTCATTTTATTTCTTTTGCTTCCCTAAAAGAAGTACAGGCCATGTCCAAATGAACTTAATCGATTTCAGGAGAAGTAGAAAGGCATGTGCTTGTACACATCATATTGAACTTCACTGAGGTCTTTGATCTGGTCCTGTGTAAGCAATTGCTAGGAAAACTGGATTTTTTATCTTTTATTTTTAACATCTTTATTAAATCGAAACTGAAACTACATAGATACACATACATTAAGAGGGAAGAAAAGAAACCACACTGATACCTCTCATTGTTTTCATGCAGTATACATATGTTTTCTTCTTGACAATTATCATTCACTACAGCATCACATAAATTGCTGAATTCCATTTTCTAGTAATTGCTTCTTTTGGCAACCAGTGCCATTAAATTTGGTAAGCTCTCCATATGCCTATGCAGTTCAAATCCAGTGTCCCAGCTCAAGGCAGTCATTTTTTTAGTTACAGCTACTTGCGCCCCCCAGAATTTCTAACTATACACCACTCAACCTCTTACTGCAAAAAATCTGCACAAAGCCTGACAGAATGGGGCACAAAGGCCCAAAAATATGGACAGTTTTTAAATACTGCTATAATCAACTTAGAAAGTTGCTAGAATAACAGGATTTGTCTTAGCATGCATTTTCCTGATGGGTATGAAGTGTGAAACACAAATGTATATTACTATTTAGTGACTTCATTCCTCAGATCATCCCAGTAATTTGCCAAAAAAATCATACATTTTATGAGGAGCAGACCAAAAATATGATGCAAAAATCCGGAAAGCTGGGAGGTATGTAATCTGACAAAGTACTCTGTAGTGAGTTTTTAAAATTTGCCAGCTCGTTACATTCCCAGAAAACATGTTCCCCATTACCTCTCTTTTTTCCATCATTCCTCCAGCATTTCCTGTCTTCTTGAAGAAAAGTTCTCCAAAGTCTGCTTGGGGTATAGAAATACCTATACAACTGTTTCAAAGTGAAAATCCCAAACCTACTGAACTTCATTGCATATTTGGGAACCATAAAGATGTCCTCCTATTTTTTTCCTTTCTAAACTGCCTTTTTAGTAAATTCCAGTCCCCTCTTGTCTATTTTCTATACTCATACTTGCAGTCATTCCTGTTATCAAAATGTCCTTTCTCCATTCTAGTGTTGGCTTAGTTCTTAGAACACTTTCTGCTAGTTTATGAATATAAAATTCTATATGCTTGTTGTTGTGCTGTTAAGGACCTGCATCAGAAATCCCACTCTCTCCTTTTTTTCCAATTCCCTCCTCCCATTTCATCATCAACATTTCTTTCCATTTTGATTTACAACCTTTTGCTTGTGTTATGTATATCAGGCTTACCTGTGTACCTCTAAAGTATCACTTCAAATCAGGTAATCCTTAACCACATTGTACTGTAGGAAGCATCAACGTAACCCATTTAACTCTAATTCTCTTCCCTCCAAAATAAATTCCTTTGACTCTGTTGCCATCCACACCTTCTCCAATGCTTAATAAAAAATTGACCAGTGTATAAAACTAAAGGAATTAAAAATATTTTCAGTGTTTGTATCTATTGTATCCATGTCCGTAATCAAGAACTTCCACTTTCTCAGTTTGTGTATTATCATATATTTAGATTCATCCTACATATCCTTAGCTGCCATATCATAATCTTTTTAAATCCATATACCTAGATACTTCATATTGTCATGTCCTCATAAATGTAGGCATTGCTGAACCAGTTCATGTTTGGGTACATAATTTACGTCTCTAGCCTTTGTTTGATGATGACTGTAAATATAAAGAAGACAGCAAAGGGGAAAGAGGACATCCCTGTCTTGCTGTTGTCTTCAAATGCAGTTGGAGAGGAACCCTCTGACTTTAATTCATTCCACCAACCCTTCATGTATTCTCCTGATTAACCCTATTATTCTATCAGGGAATGCAAATGCTACCATTTCCCGTCTCATAAAATACCAGCTGACTCTATTGAATGCTTTCTCTGCATCAAGACCCATCAATGTTTTCTTACCTTCCTTCTGAATCATTATTGTATTAATGTTGTCAAATGTTCGCCTCCCCGCCATAAAACAACATTGATTCATAGCTATCAATTTTGCCAACACCTTTGCCATTCTTTTAGCTAGTCTAGACAGATTTTATAATCTTGATTTAAAATTGGAATGGGACTATATTAAGCTGGGTCCGAGAGGTTTTTACCTTTTTTTGGGTAATGCAGCCACCATAACTTTCTTCCCTGTTTATAAAATATTGCTAAATAAAACCTTCTAGATCTTTGTTATTTTCTTCCCTCCCAACTTCCAAACTTCCACAGGAATATCATCTACTCTTGGAGACTTCCCTGTTGATTGATTATGCATCACCATTTTTATCTCATCTCTACCTATCATATCTACTAAATGCTGAGCCTCATCTTTCTCTAGCCTTGGCATAATTAAGACTTCCATAAATATTTCCATTAGTCCCTTTTATTAGTTTCCATATTCCTGTACTTTATACAAATTTTCATAACATTTCTGAAACATCTGTTATGCCTATACAGAATATATATTTTTCTGTTGCCTATGTCATTGTGTGTTTTATTGATTTTAACTAAAATTGTATCATTTCATGTCAGCTAAGAGAGGGAAATTTGGCTGTGGTCAGACGATCTCCTATAAGGATCACACTAAGTCTTCATTTTGTCTAGGCTTAGAACATTATTTAAGGAAGTACTCTAAGTTTTTCATACTGAAACATTAAGCCACCTAGCATCTCTAAAGATATTCTTTGAAAATCAAAAGCTTAAGGAATTAGCACATGGTAGAATGACGTTCATATTGCCTCTCTTAGACATCTCCCAGCAGATGTGTTAGAAAATTAAGAAGCCTAAACAATTGGAGGTTTCTTTTCTCCAGTCAGAGTTGGATGTCTGTTTTTAAAGCATGTGGTAGGCCCACAGACCGTTGAATTTCTCTCCCTGCTAATGCAGTTGAGGCCCTCTGGAGAATGACCGGGTACAGTTTTCTGTCTAGAGGACTGATCAGAAAACCCCAGCTAGTGATTTATGAGTGACCAGAAAAAGATATTTATTCAAAAGAATGTTCCAGGTATCCTTATAAAGGTGCATTAAATGTCCTCTCCTCCTCACCTTTTGTCTGTCGATAGTCCTAAATAGAAGCAGACCTCCCCTCCTGTTACTGCTTCTCCCTCTGATCCACTGCAGGACTGGTAGCTTTTATTATGGGTCCATATGTCTTTGAAGCCTATACAGTCCCTTTACACTCATTCTTCTGCTACCCAGAAAAGGAGGATGGATACTTTTTCAGAAGATGAGGAGCCTTCAGATTCAGATGTGGCATGTTTAACTTAATCTTCCCAGATCCAGCCCCCTACTGGATTGGCGTCAGAGGATAAGGACACTCTTTCTCTTAAGAATGATCCTTTGGTGACACTATTTTAAAAATGTAACACTGTTACTGGGGAAAATAAACAGATTTCTGAAGTACAAAAAGAGACTACGGCTTATTAACCATGGATGTCCCAAAGTCTTCAGCCATTCCTCCCTTGCTGAATGCTTTACAAGACACATTCTTTTCATGCATCCTTGATCCCTGTATCCCAGTCACCAGCACCTAAAAAATAATAGGTTTTATGAAGTCATAGATTCACACAGATATTTGTACAAGTGTCCTTTCTCAAATCCTGCTGTGATTACATTTGAATCAGACAAAGTCTTTAAGCCCTTTCCATCTACAAACACATTGCTTAGTGATAAGGACAGTAAAGCTATTGATAGCTACTGGAAAACATGTATACCTCCGTGCCTTAGACTACCAACTCCACCTTACCAGATATCTGTTGTTTATTTTTGATAACAAGATCAGTCATTTCTGATTTTCCAGACTCTGACAATATAGCTGCTGTACAGTCTGTTCTCAGTACTACTACAGAAGTATCAGGATGTTCAGTAAAGTGTGGTTATGATATTGCTGATGCCTTCTCTAGGGCAACTACTGCTTCTTAGGGAGTTAATCTTGGCTTTGCTTGCAGTCCTTGCTAGATGATGTAAAGGCTAACTTCTAGATACCCCTTTCGATAAAGATAACATTTTTGGTCTAACTTCTGTTGGTGTTTTCCAGAAATTCCATGAAACCAGGGAAATCATGCAAGATTTTAAATAGCTTTTACTCTCCACATACCAAAATTGTAAAGAAATGGCCCCTCTAAAGACAGAGCCTTTTTTGTAAATCCAAAAGCCACAGCAAAAAGGGAAAAATTAATTAAGAAAAAGTTGTAAGACAGCCCAAGACAAAATTTAAAGATCCTAAAGCATCCTTTGTTGGCAAAACCTCTAATTTATTACTACTAACCTCCTTGCCTCTTCCCAGTCCACTTCGGCTAACTCCCTTCTATTCTTTCAGAAAGGCTCTCTCCTTGCCTTCCCCTTTGGACCATGATAACTTCAGACTTCTGGGTTATCAGTATTTTTAACATACTCTAATTTATTTTATATTCATATTTTCCTTATATCATCTGTGCAATCTACATGCATATTATGCCTCATAATCTCGGCTGATGGTGAGTGGTTTCAGTTGTAATATCTTTTTTATGCAAATACTTTTATTAGAAATTTTAAAGATTCATTTATAATATCTTAGTTGATGTTTATTACCTTTTACATCCCCACTCACCCAATCTCAGCAGTTACAAACTTTTACCTTTAAGTCATTATACATGCATCATTATACATTCCCCTATGGTGTATTCATTTTTAGCAATCACAAGTTTTAATTCCATTCACTTCATTGCACATAACTCAAACCTCTTACTTGGTGTAAGTGACTATTTACAGTCAATGTTGTTGTTGTGTCTTTTGGCTTTTCCCGGTTAGGGGTCGCCACAGCGGAACTCCAGTCTGCTAATGATTGGTAGTTGATTTTTATGTGCCGAGTTACCAGCCCTGACGCACAACCTTCAATGAAGGTACGCCCATTCACGCATGTCTCCACGCAGAAGACACTCTAGCTGAGAATCAAACCGGACAACGTCTGATTGTGAGGCGACAACGCTACCGCAGCACCACCACCGTGGATTGATGCTGTTTACAATTTAGCATCTTTATTCTGTTTTTCTTCTGTTATTGTGCTAGTTTTCTATCATTCATATCCAGATGTTTTGGGGGTCAGATTATAGTCATCCATCTTTCCCATCTGTTCTGAAATTTCATCATATGTTTTTCTGTCACTTCATTCTCATGTCTTTCTCTGTCTTTGGTTTCCACTTTTCTGTCACTTTTTTACTTATTGTTATGAGTAACCTCATCCTTTCTTGTTATTTATCAGTTATTTCTCATGCAAATCCTAATAGAAGTAGTGTTTTTGTAAGGTCTACCTCCCATAATCTTTTCTCCCTTATCAGTTGTACTTTCTCCCTGTACTGCTGCAGGTCTTCATAATCCCAGAGGATGTGCCCCCCCACCCCCACCCCACCACACACCTTCAACAGGTCTCTTCAGTTATACAGAATATTTTGGCTAACCTAATTGGATTATAAATGTACTTATAAGGGCATTTCCATGCAAATATTCTGTCCTTTGTTGCTTTGATAATGTATCTTAATAGTCTTACTATCTCTGCCCAGTCCTTGTTTGTGATGGGTTCCCCCAGATCCCTCTCCTATTTTTTCCATTGTTCTCAGTCTCTGCTTCACTCCCTGAAGACATTTCCTTCCTTCCTTCAGGAGCTCCCTCATTTACTATTCCTCTAGTCTCTGTGTTTCTATCTCCTGTACCATTTCTGGGGTTTGTACCTCCTTCTCCTCCTTTCAGTCCTTCCCCCTTCTATGTCGTCTGCTTCTTATTCCTTAATGCACCTATTCCATGTAGACTTCTAACATCATCTAATTACAGGCAAACAAGAATTCCTCTTTTTCTTGTCTTGAGTGAATAGTAGTGATCAAGAAGGACCCTGTATCCAGTGACTGTAAATCTCTTGCTTAGTTTCCACAGTTCATTGAGAACATTTTCCTTGGTGTCATAGGAGGGGAATCTTACAGTGATCAACCTTGTTCTTGAGTCACCTTCACTTTGCAGTAGCCATCCAGCTCTGTGTCTAGTATCAGCTCTCCTCTTGGTATTCCTGTCCACTTTGTTAGTAGGTCTCTCAAGGCATCCTCACAGTTTCCCCTTTGATATTTCTCCATAATCCGTAGTACCTTGATATTTGTCCATTGTGCCCTGTCTTCAGTCTCTGTTTCCTTTTCCTTCAGGCATTCACTTCATGCCTCTGCTGCCTCAGCTTGCATTTTGAACTCCTAGCTCCAGTGACAGCATTCTCCAGATTCCAAAGTATCCATATCTACCAATCTTTAGATAACCTTTTAATCCAGGCAATTGGAAGCCTGTTTCAAAGCTGAGATGTCCTCTGGGAGACAAATCTGTCCCTCCAGCAGGTTCTGTTGATGTTGCACACCATCCTTATCTTCTAGTTATTCACATTATCCTCAAATATTTTGTTGAGTTGCTTAAGGCTGACATATTCTTATTAAAAGGCACTTATCAGCTATGTTTGTTTATGGATCCCTTTCTTTCTTCATATTATGAGGTCAAACAATTCCTTAAAGGCATCCTTCACGTCAGGCCTCCAAGAATATCCATTTCTCTCCCTTTGGACCTGAACTATGTCCTGGAAAAGGTGATCTCTTCCCCTTCTAAAACAGGTTCTTTCTTCTGCCTCATTAAAATTCTGTGCCGGCAGAACAGTCTTGTTAGTGGCTTTAACTTCTGCTAAAGTACTCTGAGTTGCAAGCCATTATATCTTATCATCTTTCCTGTTTTTCATAAAGACAAGGTCACACTAAGGACTAATCCTTCTTTTATGCGTAAGGTAGTACATGAAATTAAAGTTCATCTTCCAATGTTTTTTTTTCCTAATCTTCAAAACAAGGGGAAATAATTTTTCTTTTGCTTCACATTCACTGTAGAGATTTTTTTGCAGAATGTCCAGTTTTTTACCTCATATTTTTTGCTTGTTTCTCATAAAATTGTGAATTTCCTGCATATCATACCCTTCATAAAATGAATGCTAATAATGCAAAAGCTGTTACTGTATCAACTTTTTAAGTTTGTAAGAACAATATTTAAAACTTGTCCCTGTTTTTGGGCCTTTGTCCCCCATTTTTTATGGCTTTGTCCAGATTTCTTGCTCAAAGAGGTTGAGAGATATGACAACTAGGTTTACTTGTACAAAACGAATGTCATCAAAAAATCTGAGCAATCATATGTTTCCTTTGAAGGTAAATTTTCCTATACAAAATTAACCATCTTACATAGATGTCTCTTGCTATTTCTTTTTTTGTTACACATTTCATGGAAAAACCCTCCTCTAAGGCCATGTTAAAGCTTATTGTAATAAAACATGCCTCTTCTCTTGCCTTTTTCAAAGTCCATGACTCAAAAATATTTTAGAAGTAGACAGTCTTCCATTCAAACATTTACTAGGCACTACAAGATAGACATTTTTTCTAGGTTCAGAACTGATTTTAGCATATCCATTCTTCATGGTGTTCTGGACTTCAGTTTCATTTTTTGATCCTCCTGACAGTCAATATAAAAGCTTTGGGAATCTTCCCATCAGTAAGCAGCACTGCAACAGTGATCTAATATAGCAATAACCAACGCCTGGGTATGGGTAATGCTGGATTTACCCATGGTTGGCGTGGTTACAACGGACCAAAATTTTTTTTTCCCCCTTTTATTAAAAGGGCCCAAAACTTTTTTTTTTTTCCCCCAAAAAGTTTTTTAAATTTTTTTTTTTTTTTGGGTTTTTTTTTTTGGGATCCCTTTTTTTTTTCTTTTTTTTCTTAAATTATTAAAATTTTTGGGGTTTTTTTCCCCAAAAAAACCCGGCTTAAAGGGGGGGGGGGGGGGGGGGGGGGGGGGGGGGGGGGGGGGGGGGGGGGGGGGGGGGGGGGGGGGGGGGGGGGGGGGGGGGGGGGGGGGGGGGGGGGGGGGGGGGGGGGGGGACCACCGTGGCCCCTCCCCCGGGGGGGGGCCCCCCCCCCCCCCCCCCCCCCCCCCCGCCGCGGCCCCCCCCCCCCCCCCCCCCCCCCCCCCCCCCCCCCCCCCCCCCCCCCCCCCCCCCCCCCCCCCCCCCCCCCCCCCCCCCCCCCCCCCCCCCCCCCCCCCCCCCCCCTCCTTCAAACGTCAGCTCCCGGATTAAATCTCTCCCTTTGACTAAAGTTGAAAAGGTACTCCCCAAACCAGTCCTCCTGTTAAAAATTCTGTGAAACAGTCTTTTAAAAATGGCTTTACTCCAAAAAAAGGGTGCAAGCATTAACATCCAATCCTTTCCTTCATAAAAAAAAAAAGAATTAACTTTTTTTTTTCCGGGGATTTATTTGAATAAAAGGGTCCTACCTAAAACAAAAAAACTTTGCCCAAAATTGTGGGATTTTGCAGGAATGTCAATAATTGCGCCAAAAAAATTTGGGTGTTTTGGGGTTTCAAAACTCCTTAAGAATGTAATAAGCATTACTGGAATCCTTTAAAATGGGGGGACAATATAATCCACTGCCCATAGGTTGAGATTTCTTGTTAAGAGTTAGAAAAGGGGGGAAACAGAGTAAAAGGGGGTGCATCAAAATAGAAATTACCTTGGGGGGAATTAATACAATAAACAACATGGGGATGTTCCCAACAGAAACTAGGAAAGTAAAAATTGATAAGCTTCCCTACACTCAAATTTTTGATACGTCATCTTTCTGGCAACAGGTTAACATTCTGTTCAAACCCGTTTACAACTTTCCTGGTTTTGGATTGGGTTTCATAAATCCCAAGTCAATTGGATTTCCTGTAAGCCACTGGGGCTGTTTAAGCTGGTTGAATTTGCTCCCCTGGGGAAACAGAGGAAAAAAACAACCAATCAGAAACCCAAAGGGAAAGGGGGTTTAAATTTAAAAAATTTGGAACAAAATTAAGGAAAAAAAAGCCTTAAAAATGCAAAACCCGTCAGGCTGTTTCTCCAAAAGAGTACGCAGAAAGAAGACAGTTGAAAAGAAAAACTGAACTGACAGAAATGGGGGTATGCTTTAAATGGGCAAGGAAAATTCTGATTAAATGAAATGTAAACAACCCCCAGAGTAAGAAGGAGAAGAGTTCGGCCCAGGGTCCCCTAATGGGTTACAGGGCAGAAGGGGTAAAACAGAGATTCTGGCGTTGTTGAGTTAACTTTCCACAGAAACAACAGAGGGGAACCCATCCAGTGGAACCAAGGTATGTGTTGGCCTAAGAATACTAGCAACAGGTACCCAGATACCAACTGGTGATATGATGGGCATATCACAGGCATCACCCTCCAGGGTACTGCACCAGTTCCTGGATGCCATGTCAGCACATGTCAGTGATCATATATATGTCCCTAATGACCGTGAGGTTGTGGCCAGCAATATCGTCTCTTCCAGCAAATAGCGGGATACCCCTGAGGTGCTGGGTGCAATAGACTGCCGCACGACACGCATCAAAGCACCAGCTGGTGAGTGGGTAGAGCCTACATTAACCACAAGGGATACGGCCCCATCAACTGCCAGCTCGTGTGTGATGCCTAGGGCATAATAATGAATGTGTGTGCTGGCTGCCCTGGGAGCTACCACGATTCCCACATCTGGCATCTGGCGCAGCTGTACCAATCATTTGCCAGTGGGGACTTCCCACACGGACACCTAGTGGGGATGCAGGTTATGCACTTTGAGGCGGGCTGATGACACCCATCAGAAATGCACACACACCTGAACAGGAACGCCATAATGAGGGCACACGCACAAACACTTTCGTAATGTCATAGGCGTGTGTTTTGGCTGCTCAAGTCACGGTTCCGGTGTCTGACACATCTGGTGGAGCCTTGCAGTACACACCAACTACATGTACCCAAATGATCATGATATGTGCTATGCTACATAATATGATCCTCAAGTGGAAGCTGCAGCAGGACCAGCACAGGGCTGGGCCTAACATCCCCCACCATTGCCAAGGCCACCATAGGCAGAGGGTGACTCGGAGGAGGGGCAACCTGACCTTGTCCCAGTAGGCAGAAGGAGGCATGCCCAGTATGCCCTGGCCTTGGCAAAGAGGCAACGCAGCACATACACTTGGTCAGTAGGAACACTGGGACTGATACCCGCTCTGACTCACTCATATAGTAACAGGATGCCTAACATGACACAACCTGCTTCCCAAACATGTACAGGGAGTGTAGTATGTGCATCCGACAGAGGCAGCCCTACGGCACCACCTGAGCATGAATGCCATGTGTTAAGTAATATAATACCATGTACCATATGCACACCTGAGGACCCGACTAACATCCACCCTCACCAATCATAAACCACAAAACACAAACCTACCTCATAGGTACCACAAAGGGATAGGAACCTAGATGTAATGCTACCCAATGCCAGAAGTATAAATGCAGTGTAAATCTACACATAGTATAGAGAATGTAGATATCAGTGCTGTAATAGAAAACAGGGTCAAAGCCCACATCAGCACCCTGACACTACCAGGTCACACCTCATACAGTGATGTACATGTGCAAAAACATGGAACAAGCTACAAAAATGAGGGTGACTAGCAATAAATAATGGCATGGATAACCACACACCATGTTGGTACCACAACAAGAAGTAACATGGATTAGCCATGGTCAAATACCAATGGCTAAAACTGACTACTACTATGTAGCTTGCTGCAGACCACTGTCCTAATAGCAGGAACTGCCCCAGGCCTACTCTGTAACGTGAGTGTCAAGCGACTAAAGATTACTGTCAACCCGGTGCCCAGGTCCCTGATAACCTCTTCTGTGCTTAGAGATTTGCCACCTAGATGGGAACTAGGGTAACCCTGTTGTTCGAAGGGTATGACTATGCATTGTTTAGCTGCTTAACGAAGGCCATGGCTCTGGCACCAGTTATCTGTGTCTATGAGACCTTTCTGAAGGATGTCTGTGTCAGATGGGTTTCCAACTATGGTTCCAGTTTGCAGTCATCTTCAAACTTTGTCAGCCATAATCCTCCTGTGTTTGCTTGTACTTCCTGAAAGTAGATGCTGAACAAAAGTGGGCCCAGGACTGAGCCCTGTGGGACACCACTTGTGACATGGCACCAGCAACTTTGACCCTGTGTGTTCTGTCACTTAGCCAGTTTGCAACCCATCCTGTGATGTATGGGTTCACATTTAAGCTGGTGATTTTTCAAATGATACCCGAGTGGGTGTTGTCGACCAAAGCCTTTGCCAGGTCAAGGTAGGCTGTGTGGACTGCCTTGCCCTCGTCAATGGCCTTGGTGACTGTCTTGAAAAAAGTCAACCAAGTTTTAAAAAGGCATGATCTGCCTTGACAAAGCCAAACTGGGTTGGATCCAACGTCTGCAAGTCCCCTATGTCTTCATTTATGATTTCCATTATGATCCTCTCCATAGCTTAGCAGACCAGGCTTGTCAAGCTGATGGGATGGTAGGTTTCCGGGTTGGTGGAGGCACCTCCTTTGTGAAGTGGGTCCACCATTGCTGTATGCCACTCCCTTGGGCACATATCCTGAGGTGAGGCTAAGATTAAACAGCTGCCCTAATCATGGTTTAATTCCTCATTGAGTTCATGGAGCACACAAACCGGGACACCATCTGGTCCCATGGATGCAGTGTTTTCGCCTTGGATAGGCAGTTCTCACCCCAGCATTTGAGATGTTTGGGGGCTACAATCCTCTGGTATAGATATCCCTCCAGTTGAATCTGCACTGAACCTGTCAGCCAGTATGTTGGCAATGTCTGTAGGTTCAGTGATATTTACATCATTTCGAACTAATTCTGAGCATATCTGGGAGTTTCCACCCAGGTGTCAAACATAGGTAAAAAAGGCCTCATGATTGTCCCTTGAGTCCTGAGCGGGTTTACTCTCAAAATTTGCCTTGGATGATTTTATGGGGGAACTCAGCGTTTTACTCATAATGAGCAGGGGTGTCTTCCCTTCTACGGATATCGCTCTATCTTGTAGTAGCTCCTTCCTTTTGTTGTAGAGCTTGTTCATGGCTGGGGTCCACCAGACTGGATGCTTGCCTGTCGTACAAAGAGTCTTTATTTTGTTTGGGATTGCCTGATCCATGCAGTCCTGGAGGTGCTGGTAGAAGGCATTTGTAAGTGATACAGCGGCTTGGGTAATGGTGTCCGCTGACAGGGCTTGAAAGAGACCACACCAGTCTTTAGAAGTGTGAAGTCGGCTTTTGAGAAGTTCTTCACTGTTGTCTTTTCTATCTGGGGTGGGGGTGGGATGTGGACTCCCACTGAGATTAGTTCATGATCTGATCTCACCAATGATGGGTATCCTTCTGGTGTTGAACATTGTGACCCCATGTTCATGATGGTGAGTTCTAGTATGTTGTCTCCTCTTGTGGGGATGGTGACTAGGTGTTCCATGGCATTTGTGTGTATGAACTCTAGGAACCTTTGGGCTAGAGTGTTGGGGCTTGAGTAGTGATCCCAGTCTATATTTGGATAGTTGGAATCACCCAGTATGATGGTGTTCGGAGATACATTTATCCCCTCCAGTGTTTTCAGGACAGCTGTGTGAGGTACCTGAGTTTGAGAGGGTGGCCTGTAACATGCTACAAACTACAGAGCAGTCTTGCCTACGGTTAATTGCACCTGGATGGTCTCCGATGCATCGTGTGTTGCCACCAACCTTGAGGTGAGGGTGTCCTTGATGAATATGGACACCCACCCTCCTTTCTTGGTGTTGTCCGGATTTTGGGGCGAACGCATGATATGAGGTAACACCCGATGGTGCGGTGCTGTCAGAAGCCGTGAACCAGGTTTCAGTCACAGCACAGACATCAATGTTCTCCATACTGAGAAGGGCGTCAAGTGTGTGCAGCTTGAGGTTGAGACTTCTGCCATTGAGCAGCATTACCCTTAGTGTTTTTCCTTTTCTGTGTTCTAGGGTGGTAGGTGTAGAGTCTGATTCTTGCATAAAAAAGGCACAATGGGGGTGGCAAGAGCCTCAGCCAAAATCCGGATGCCCAGGGGTGACAGGTGCAAGCCGTCCCTTGCAAATCAGCGTGGCATGTCCAGCATGTCATCCCAGGCAGGCAGACAGACATTGGACCCCCTTTGAATGATACCATAGTTTAAGCCAATTATTACAGCTGATCATCTTGTCTCTGTTTATGTGGCATCATACTTGGTGAAGGTAGGATACTGCTCAAGGTCAGGGTCATACCTGCCTGGCCTACATAATCAGAGAGATCCTCTATGTCTCTTTTCATGTAGTCCAGGGAGGTACATCTCAGATCGTTCACACCAGCATGGATAATGACTGAGTCAGACTTGTACTTGCAGTTGAGTGACCTGAGTGCTTGCATTATGTGGTGGATTCCAGTGCCCGATAGGCAGCTTACTGTGACCTCCTCCGTACTCGATCTGGTGAGCGGACGCCAGTGTGTCTGACTATGGAGTCACCTATGACAAGTGTGTCTGGCATTGTGTTTGGTATAAGGGCTGTGACTGCTTGGCACACTGACTCTGTGGTCTATGTGTTGCATGTGCTGTGCCCTGTGGAGGCAGTTGTGTGGGTGTCTGCTGTGGTGGCCTCTGCTGTTTTGGTAGAATTAAGATCAGAGCCTCCGAGTATGTCTTTGTGTGTGTCTATGTATGATTTGGAAGTTGTGATAGTGCTGCTGTGTGAGACTGGGTTTGTGGTGTGTGTGGTTACCTTCACCTTCTCTCTGGTCTTGCTAGTCCTATGTTGAGAGAGCTCAGCCTCCCACTTTGGCTATATAGTTGCATCTCTCATGTATTTGTGTTTTATGGGAGAAGGAGAGGGTTGTCAGTGTACATGAGGCAATTGTAACATTGCCTCAATATTCCCAGGTTCACCAGCTGAGCAGGAGAGGACACTAGCAACTGATCCCTAGACATGCTAGAAGGAATAGACAAAACAATGTTGGAATACAGGGAGATATCAAGCCCCCCAAACCACATTATAGTGCTTGACTGACAATACCTACACATACACCATAGTTTCATAGTTTACTACTAGGCTATCTGCCCTAGTGCATGTATAAGCCTTAGCCATAGTGATGTGGCTATTGCCACCCCTTATAGTGGTAATAAGTGTACAGAATAGATTCCCACATTTGTGCCTCTGACTTAGCAGTGACACATTATGACCCCCTACGTAATTGAATAACTTGACTGTGCCTCTGTCTAGTCTGTGCCTCCTGTCTCACATGCAGTTGTCCAGATGTCTCTTGAAGAGAGTCAGTGAGGGACTCTGTCTTAACATGAACTGGGATACTCTGCTAGAGTGTGAGATGCCTCTGAGTTATGACTCTGTCCCTCCAGCATGTCCTATACATGTATGTGCTGAGGTTCAAATCTTTAGCTCTCATGGTTCTGGTGGATTTGGATTGCTTGCAGTGGAGCATGTCCACCAAATCCTGATTGGACATGGTCTTGTATGTCAGGCATAGGTCACCTGTAAGTATGCGGTATGACACTGAATAAAGCTGGATTTCCTTTATTCTGGAAGCATATGACATGTGTTGTAGACCCTGATCTTCATGGTAAGGTACTTTTGGGGTCTCTCCAGCTGTTGCAAGTGCTGGGTGAGGTACATACCAAATGGGGCTTTGTATTCAATCATGGGCCTGATAAGGGAGAAGTATAGTGGTACAATGACCTCCTTTGATCTGGATGGAAAACCCTCCATGATAAGGTGGGCAAGATAGAAAGTCTTTCTAACCACTTTGGCAACATGGGTGTCAAATGAGATGTCACTATCTACATGTGTCCCCAGGTGTCTGATTTGTTTTCTGTGCTCAGTGGGTTGCTGTCTATGTATTGATCTGTGGGTACTTTGTTCCTCCCAAAGGGGATGACTACACATCAGTTGCATTCAGTTTCAGGCCATGAGTCCGGCACCAGCTATCTGTCTTTGTGACGGCATTCTGTAGGATGTGTGTGCCGGCTGATGTATTCACTATGGTGCCTAGGTTGCAGTCATCTGCAAACTTTGTCAGCCACAACCCTCCTATGTTTGTTTTCACATCTGAAAAGTAAATACCAAATAAGAGGGGTCCCAGGACACATCCTTGTGGGACACCACCTGTGACTGGCTTTGAATCTGACAAGGCACCTGCAATGTTGACTTTATGGGTTCTGTTTCTTAGCCATTTTGCAACCTATCCTGTGGCATATGGTGTTATATTTCAGCTGTTGAGCTTGTCTATGATGCCTGAGTGGGTATTGTGTCAAAGGCCTTAGCCATGCAGGTAGGCTGTGTGGACTGCATAGCCCTCATCAATGGCCCTACTGACAGTTTCATACTAGTCAACTAGGTGCAAAAGGCAGGATCTGCCCTGTACAAAGCTGAACTGTGGGATCAGGGTCTGTAGGTCACCAATGTCTCTGTAAGAGCTCCATAATGACTCTTCCCATAGCTTTGCAGACAAGGCTGGTTAAGCTTGTGTGGTGGTAGTTGCCAGGGTCTGTGGAGGCATCTCCTTTGTAGAGTGGGACCACTGTTGCCGTATGCCAGTGTTCAGGTACATATCCTGTAGCAAGGCTAAGGTTAAATAGCATTTGTATATACGGGTCTAGCTCCTTCTGGAGTTCTCATAGCATGCAACCGGGGATACCATCAGGTCCCATTGATGCTGTGTACTTGTCTTTGCTGAGTGCGGCTCTCATATGGACATCCAAGATGACAGTGAGGTTACATACAGCTGTGATAACTATCTTCTTTTGGGGGTGAGGGAGGGGGTAAATTGCACTGAACCTGTCTGCCAGAATGTTGCCAATATCTGTCAGGTCACTGGAATATATGTTGTTGTGTACCAACTCTGAGCATATCTGAGGGTTCCCACCCAGGTGTCTGACATAACTGAAGAAAGCAGTGTGGTTACCTTCATTGTCTTTGTTGATTTATGTCCCCAAGTTGACCTTGGATGTCTTTGAGAGAATGTAGCTTTCTACTAGTGCTGATCACAGCTGTCTTCCCTTTTGGAGATGTAGCTCTGTCTTGCATTAGTATCCCTCATCTGTTATACAGTTTGTTTATGGCTGGGGTCCACCAGACAGGCCACTTTCCCTTGGTGGAGAGGGTCTTGTTTTTATTTGTGATTGCATGGTCCATGCTTTCTGACATCTAGCTAAGGGGAGGTCATTGTGGTTCTGCAGTTAGCATCAGCATTAGAAATGACCACAACAGCCCCTGTGGGGTGTACCTCAGCAGACACATCCAGCAACTGTAAAGTCCACAACAGTACCTCACCAGGAGTATGAAAGAGCTGGAACACATGTAATGTGTCGCCTGATTAAACAGAGTGCAGCTCCACACACTGCCATGCTGGCCACCCAGACGCAAGCTGTGCCTGATGTAGAAAGCCATGTCCAAGCTGGAATCAATGCACATGCTGCACCTTGTACAATCTGAATGGCAGGGAGCTATGCACATGAGGGACCTGAACCCCAGCACTGACAAACATACATAGGACAAGCTGTACTGCATTATCCATAACACAAAATCCACCCCCACGCATTAGTAAACTACCAGTACAGGTTATCCATAGAGTCACTCGTTGATTCTCCTCAACAGGAATCCTAATGAGTGGATGGGAGATGGTCGGTTTACCCTGGGTATCAATGTTATGTCACAGGTAGACAGAGGCACAGTATACTAAACAAGACATATGTCATGGCAAACTACACTTACAATGTGTTGACGGACAAACACACCCTCCAACTAGCATTAGAAATGGCCTAGGGCACATCGGTAGTGTTTGCCAATGTACACCCATGTTGTGGAATACACTACTGATGTTGGATGAGGCTGTTGTAAGTAGTTCACATCTGAACATAATGCAACATGGTCAGATAGGTTCATAGGTTTATACTAGGCTATCTTCCCTAAGGCAGTTATAAGCCTAGCCCAGAGTTTGTTGGCGTACGCCACCCCTTATATGGAAACAGTACTGTGCCCATTAGTTTGTCGTGCCTCTCTCCAGCAGTGACACAGTGACGATCCCCGGGGTAAACCTATGATCTCCCATCCACAGTTCAAGATACCTCTTGAACAGAGCCAGCAAGGTGCTCTGCCTCACATGGACCGGGATTGTATTCCACAGCATAGAGAGTCTCTGAGTGATAAATCCATCCCTCCAACATGTCCAACGTACATCCATGCTAAGGTGTAAGTCACTTGCACTAGTGGTTCAGGTGGATCTGCCGATTTTGAGGTGGAGCATGTCCATTAATTCCTGTTTGGACATGGCCTTGCATGTCAGGCACATGTCACCTCTAAGCAGACGGTATGTGACTGAATAGAGCGGGAGTGTCTTCGATCTGGCAGCATATGACAGATGTTGGAGTCCCTTTATCCTTTTGGTGGGGGACATTCAGGGTCTCTCCAATTGCTGCAGATGTCGGGTGAGATACATCCAGAATAGGGCATTGTACTCGATCACCGGTCTGATAAGTGAAGAGTACAGGGGAACAATGACCCACTAGATCTGGATGTGAATCCCTTCTTGATCAGGTGGGCAATGTAGAAGGTAAGGTCTTTCTAGCCACTTTAGCAACGTGAGTGTCAGAAGAACGGCGACTGTCAACCTGGGTCCCCAGGTCCATGATAACCTCCTCTGTGCTTAGAGGATTGCCACCTATATGGTAGCTTGGGGTTACCTTGCTTTTCCCGAAGGGTATGACTACACATGTTGTGCAATTTGACTTCAGGCCATGGCTCTGGCACCAGCTATCAGTTTCCGTAAGTCCCTTCTGAAGGATATCCGTGTCTGATGCACTGTCCACTATGGCGCCCAGTGTGCAGTCATCTGCAAACTTTGTCAGCCAAAGTCCTCCCATGTTGGCCTGTACTTCTGAGAAGTAGATGACAAACAATAGGGGGCCAAGGACTGAGCCCTGTGTGACACCACTTGTGACCGGCCTGGAGTCTGACATAGTGCCAGCAACTCTAACCCTGTGGGTCCCGTCCTTAAGCCAGTTTGCAACCCATCTTGTGACATATGGGTTTACATTTCAGTTGGTAGGGTTTTCTACAATACCTGAGTGGGGTATTGTGTTGAAAGTGTTTGCAAGGCCAAGGTAGGCTGTATGGACTGCCTTTCCCTCATCAATGGCCTTAGTGACCATTTTGAAGATGTCAGCCAAGTACAAAAGGCATGATCTGCCCTTGACCAAGCCAAACTGGGACAGGTACAATGTCTGCATGTCCCCTATATCTTTGTTTATGAGCTCAATTATGATCCTCTCCATAGCTTTGCAGACTAGACTTGTTAAGCTTATGGGGCAGTAATTACCAGGGTCTGTAGAGGCACCACCTTTGTGCAGATGTGCACAACTGGACCCTAACCAGGCAGTTGTGCACAGTATGGAAATGTAAAGCAGTGATAGGACTAAAGCCCAGGATACTGTCCACCACAGTGAAAGTACTGAACCACTACACTATACAGTACTACAGTGTTAGGTCAGTATGAACGGATGTTGACAATTGTATGCAAAGTATCCCATGCAAAACCTGCAGGCACAGTATAATCCCTGTTATGTTCACAAAAAGCATTTTGACAGTAACTACACAACATGACACAGAACACACAACCATAAACAGGAGATATTTGTTGGAATTCACACTCATCCACAACTGTGATGGGTTGCAGAGTTCAACATATGGAAAGCTCACTGGGCATGCTCACACACTTTGATAAATGAGACATCTTTCACACAACATGCCATGGGAAGGCTGAACTGGGCATGCTCACACACTTAGTTCAGATGTTCCTCTTAACAACTGTGAAAACACACCACAGGATGCACATTCCCCATTCTAAACACTGAAGATGTCAGCACCCTATAAGTAGATCAGGAGAAATGAAATTTCCCAGTAATCCGAATAGCGCGCTCTGCTAATGCGTCCGTCTCTAGTGTCATAACATAATTAGGTAGGAGTTTGAATCCAGCAAGTGGCAAGTGTGTGTGAATGGGTGTAAGTGTGTATGAAAGGAACATCCCTTTTGGCAACTGTGAAAACACACCACAGGAAGCTCATTCCCCTTTCTAAACACTGATGATGTCAGCACCCTACAAGTAGATCAGGAGAAATGAAATCTGACAGTAATCTGAATAGCGCACTCTGCTAATGCGTCCGTCTCTAGTGTCATAACATAGTTAGGTAGGGGTTTGAATCCAGCCAGTGGCAAGTGTGTGTGAATGGGGGTAAGTGTGTGTGTATGAAAGTAACATCCCTTTTGGCAACTGTGAAAACACACCACAGGAAGCTCATTCCCCTTTCTAAACACTGATGATGTCAGCACCCTATAAGTAAATCAGGAGAAGTGAAATCTCCCAGTAATCCGAATAGCGCGCTCTGCTAATGCGTCCATCTCTAGTGTCATAACATAGTTAGGTAGGAGTTTGAATCCAGCAAGTGGCAAGTGTGTGTGAATGGGGGTAAGTGTGTATGAAAGGAACATCCCTTTTGGCAACTGTGAAAACACACCACAGGAAGCTCATTCCCCGTTCTAAACACTGATGATGTCAGCACCCTATAAGTAGATCAGGAGAAATGAAATCTCCCAGTAATCCGAATAGCGCGCTCTGCTAATGCGTCCGTCTCTAGTGTCATAACATAGTTAGGTAGGGGTTTGAATCCAGCCAGTGGCAAGTGTGTGTGTAAGTGTGTATGAAAGGAACATCCCTTTTGGCAACTGTGAAAACACACCACAGGAAGCTCATTCCCCTTTCTAAACACTGATGATGTCAGCACCCTATAAGTAGATCAGGAGAAAAGGGAACCTCCAGCAATCCAAATAGCGCACTCTGCTAATGCGTCCGTCTCTAGTGTCATAACATAGTTAGGTAGGGGTTTGAATACAGCAAGTGGCATGTGTGTGTGAATGGGGGTAAGTGTGTTTGAAAGGAACATCCCTTTTGGCAACTGGGAAAACACACTACAGGATGCACATACCCCTTTCTAAACAAGATCACAATTATCTATGGCTTCTGATTCCAGACATGTCACGTGTGTTTTGCTCACACAGACTGCCCATGTGTGCGGGTTGTTTCTCACAATAATGCATGACCGATTAAAGCAGTTATGGGAATGCACACATGATGTATGTGTGTGCCAAATACACATATGCACCTGTGACCTTCAATAGTTACCATGTGTGATGCCTGCCACATGTGAATACATGGTATTTGCACAAGGTAACATTATGTCTGTGGTCTTCTGTGCAGGTGCTGCATGTGGGATGTGTATATACAGTGTGAGATGTAGATGCTATCAGCCTAGTAGTGAGGGATACACACCTGGTCTGGGGCATATAGTCTACATGTTGCTGATGAACAGGTGCTGCATGTTTCCACCTGTTGTGGGAGTGGTAAGACGTTGTTCCATAGCAATGCAGTGATTGCATGCTAAGAACCGTTCAGCTAGGGTGTTGTAGCTACAGTAATTCATTAGCATTCAGTAATATGTCAGCATTCCTGGTGAGGGTCTGATGCCAACCAAGGTCAGGGTTCTACCAGCCTGTGTCACTTGCTCAGTGAGCCTTTCCATGTTCCCTATCATGTATCCCAGTGAGGGACATCACACATCAGCTGTAGTGGCATGGACAATGATTGTGTCATATGTGTCCATGCATCTGACTGACCTGTATGCTTGTGTTATGTGGTGGACCATAGTGCCCCATGAGCATATAACTGTGACATTCACCTTGTCCAGCCTGGTGAGCATGACCTCACTGTACCGGACAATAAAAGTACCTAACACACCTGCAGCAGTAGTGCTGTATAGCTGTACAGACTGTGCTCGTTTGGCTCACAGGATTTGTGTGCTATGTGTTATGCGTGCTGTGTTCAGGCCTAACGCATGCCTGTGTGCCAGCTGCACAGGTGTCTGTCACACAGGCAGGATGCTATCCTTAGGCTCCACGAATGGCCCGGTGTGTTTCTGTGCTTGTATTGCTGTCAGTGTAGGTCCACATCAGACTGGTATTGCAGTCACTGTAGCATTCCATGCCACCTGACAGGTTATGCCAGTACTGGGCTCAGAGTGCTTAGTCCACAGTTTGGCCATGTGTTTCCATCTCATACATGTGTTGTACATCCATGGGTAGGGGTTAGGGTTGACTGTGTACATGTGGCAGCTGTGACATTACTACATGACTCACATATTCCACAACTGTACCATAGAGGTGACTGACAACTGACCTTTGCACATGCTACCATAGTATTGGGATTGCATTGGTGATTAACAGCACATAGGGCCAATGGTGAACAAGATACATAGGTCCATAGGTTCATACTAGGCTATCTGCCCTAGGGCATTTATACACCTAGCCAGAATGTGTGTGGCTTTCACCAAGCATTTTAAATCTATCTTGCTATGCCCTTTTCCAAGGTCAGTATACTGTGCCTCTGTCTAACAGTGACACATAAGTGATACCCAGGGTAAACCTACAATGTCACATCCAGACACTAATATCCCTCTTGCAGTTACTCACTCACTGACTCTCCCTAACCTCTATTGCGTTAATATTCCAGAGTGAAGGAGCCTCTGAGTTATGAATGTGTCCTCCAGCATGTCCTATGTATATCACTGCTGAGGTTCATGTCTTTCCAGCGTGTAGCCTGATGGGATCTGGATATTCTGAGGTGCAGCATGGCCATTAGGTCAGGGTTTGACATGGCTTTATATGTCAGGCACAGATTGCCTATGAAGAGGCAGTATGCCACTGAGTAGAGCTGCTGTTTCTTTAACCAGTCAGTATGTGGCATCTGTTTGAGCCTTTGATCCTCTTGTTGAGGTACTTTTGTGCTCTTTCCAGTTGCTGCAGGTGTCTGGTAAGGTGCATGCTGACAGGGGCATTGTAGTCAATTATGGGCATGATGAGGGATGAGTAAAGAGGCACAATGTCCTCCCCTGATCTACATGTGAATCCCTTCATGACGATGTGGCCCATAAATGTTTTCCTAACCACTGTGGCCATGTTGTTATCAAATGAGGGAATGCTGTCAACCTGTATACCCCAATGTCCATAATGCCGTCGTCTGCACTTAATGGATTAACACATATGTGGTACTTTCTGGTCACTTTGTTTCTGACACAGGGGATGACTATACACGTTTTGGAATTCAGCTTGAGGCCATGGCTGTGGCACAAGATGTGTGCTTCCAAGAGGCCCTTTTGGAGGATGTGTGTGTTAGCTGCAGAGTTGATTATGACATCTGGTTTGCAGTCATCTGCGACTTGCTCAGCCACAGTACTTCCATGTTTGCCTGTACCTCTGATACATATATACTGAACAAGACAGATCCCAGGGATGATCCTTGTGGGACACCACTTGTAACTGGTTTGGAGGCTGACATGGCTCCAGCAATTCTAACCATGTGTGTTCTGCCCTTGAGCCACTGTGCAATATCTGTAGTGACATGGGGTTAATATGTACACTGGTGAGCTTCCCTAGAATGCACAAGTGGGGTATTGTATCATAGGCTTATGCAAGGTCCAGGTAGGCTGTGTGGACCACCTTCCCCTTGACAGTGGCCTTGGTGACTGTTTCAAGGAATTCAAACATGTTTGAGAGGCAGGATCTGCCATTAACAAAGCCAAACTGTGTATGATGACGTGTCAGTAGGTCCCCAATATCTACATTTATGAGGTCCCTGATGATCCTTGCCATAGCTTTGCAGACCGAGCTATTCAGACGTATGGTGCGAATAGTGTCCAGGATCTGTTAAAGCACCACCTGCATGTAGAGGGACCACTGTTGCTGTACGCCACACTTTGGCCACATATCGTGTAGTAAGGCTGGGATTGAACAGTAGTGTTATGTCTGGGTGTAGCTCTTCATGGGTTTAATGTAGGACACAGCCTGGGACACTGTCTGGTCCCATTGATGCAGTGTTTATTGCTTTGGAGAGGGCAGCTCATACCTGAGCATCTGAGATGTCGGGGGGGGGGGCAGCACTCTGCTGGGGGAAATATCTGCCCTTTTGGCGTGGAGGGGGGGAGAAGGTAGCAGTGAACCTGTCCACTAGGATGATGGCAATGTCTGTGTGTTTGGTATTCCGTGTGACATCTTGGACTACCTCTGAACATATCTGGGTATTACCACCCAAGTTCCTAACGTAACTACAGAAAGCCTTGTGATTATCCTCAGTGTCTTGTGGAATCTTCTCTCGAAGATGGCCTGAGACAATCTTATGTGTGCCTGTAGTTGTCTTCTAATAGTCATCAGCGATGCCTTCACATTTTGGGGGTTTGTTGTATCATGTAGTAGCTTCATCCTTCTATTGTATAGTTTGTTTATGGCTGGTGTCCAGCACACAGGACATCTGCCTTTGGAGGATTGGGTCTTGTTTTCATATGTGATTGCATGATCCATGCATTCCTGAATGTGTCCATAGAATGCCTTTCTACAGGTATCTGCAGTCTGGTCCATATTTTCAGCAGGCCTGGGGGCTTTGAAGGTTTCCACATCATTTCTGAGGAGTGTGAACATGCTTGACATGAGCTGTTGACTGACGTCCCGCCCCCCAGACTGAGCAAGGTGAGGGTCATATTTAGCTACCTGTCGAGTGATAGAATGTGCCACATAACACAAGCACACAGGTCACTCCACAGCAAGTACAAGTATGAGGCAGTCATTGTCCATGCTGGTGTGAACAACCTGAGACGTACCTCCCTGGACCACATGGAATGGGACACAGAGGAGCTCTTACAGCACCCTCTCAAACTCAGGACTCCCACACAGCCTTCATGCTGACACAGGACAGTATAGATTTCTCTGCAAACACCATCATACTGGGTGACGTCAGCTACCCAAACATAGACTGTGAACATTACTCAAGCCACAATACCCACGCTCTAGGGTTCCCGTAGTTCAGACACTCTTTAGCTATGGAACAGGTAGTCAACTTTCCCACAAGAGGGGCAGATATACTAGACCTGATCATCACAAACATGAGTACAAAATGCTCACCACATGAAGTATATCCCTCATTGTTGCAATCGAACCATATACTAATCACACTGGGGTACTGGATCCTTCACATATGCAAACCTCGAACACATTGATGTGTGTGTGGGAAATGCCCCTATTAGCAACTGTGACGGTACACTACAGGATGCAGATTCCCCTTTTGAAACACTGATGATGTCAGCACTCTATAACTATATTACCTGAATTAAAGTTCTCCAGTAAGTCGTATAGTGTGCACTGCTAATGCATCTTTCTCCAGTGTCGTAACATGGTTAGGTAGGGGTTTGAATCCTGCAAAGGGAATGTATGTGTGTTAGTATGAGCGGGGTTTGTGTGTGTGCATCATGCTGCGGAGGAAAAGTGCCTTTTGCCAGCTGGGAGAACACACTACAGGGTGCACATCCCTCTTCCTAAACACAGATGATGTCAGCACCCTCTAAGTACAGCATTAGAAAGGATTTCTCCCACTAATGCAAATAGCACACTCTGCTAATGTGTCTGCCTCTAGTGTCATAACACAGTTAGGTAGGGGTTTGAATCTTGCAAATGGAAAGTATGTGTTTTACTGTGGGTGGGGTTGGTGTGTGTGCACAATGGTGGGGGTGGGATGTGGCTTTTGCCAAATGGAGCTATGCACTGCAGAGTGCACATTTCCCTTAACAAACAGTGATGTTGACAGCACCCTATACAATCAAAACAACAAAAGAGAAGGTGTTGGTACCAATAACGCATGTAAGGTAACACTTCAAGTAATGTCCACAAAACGAAGTAGGATAAACGAACAATCCTTTTACTCTATCCAAACAACATGGCAACAGACAATTGCCAGTACTCAGTATAGTGCTACATGCTACTGTAACACGCACATGTACCAGAATATACCTAGATAGTGTTTTGAAGCCTGAATGTGGCAAGTGTGTGGATGTGGGATGTTTCTGTATGTGCATTTCCGTATGGAAAACATGTTTGATGTGGCAGTCAGGGTACCACAGTACCTGATGCACATTACACTTTTAAACTAATGGGGTTGCCTGCACCCTGTGAGTACGGGTAGAGAGGAGGAAATCGGTAGTAATCCACATAGTGCCCTTTCAAATGTGTACCTGTCATGTATTGACAGCTACTCATGTAGGGTAATAAATAATGGGAATGGCAGGTGATCGTGTGCATGTGTGGGGGTAGCAGGGTGTGTGTAAATGCATGTGTGATGGAACAGATACATATAGCTGAATCTACATAACAGCACATGGTGCACATTCCCATAGTCAATGGTAGCATGTGATGGTGTGCAGCTGGTACACTTTGGTAAGTAGTATGGGTGCAGATAACAATTCAAGACATTCATACAGTTACTGCAGCAGGAATGCTGGGATATACACACAATCATAGTGGAACAGTGAACAGTTACCAACATGTTACTACGTATACACATCTATGTAGTCACCCTGTGCATCAGCAATGTGTTTACCTTTTCCTGCACTGATGTTGTAGTATGCAGGAGGTGGCACAGTGTCATCATATGCACAGGGTGTGGGTTAGGTATGCCCAAGCCAGCCACTGGTAACACCAACTGACATGTGTGTGTATGTGTGTTTGTGAGGGGCAGCAGTATAGGGTGGACCGGTGTTGGTGCAGTGTGTGTGTGTATGTGTTTGCCCTAGGTGTTAAATTTCTGCATGTGTGTAAGCACGCACACAGTCCCACATAATGGCTGCCGTGTACAGGGTTTTGTGGACAGCCACAGACTGCACCTGTCAGGTCATCCAGATCAGTGTCTGTGGGCACGGACACGGTACCTGTGCCTGGCAGGGGTGCTACGGACCGTATCTGGTACCAACCCAGACTGGGTACTGTCATCGGAAGCGGGGGTGTGTTGACTGGACACAGTTCCCTGTTGGGACTGTCCTGAGCCACGTGCACGTGGTCTCCTGGGGCGTCCTGATGACAGCACAGACCCAGCATTGCTGGGGCTGGTGCTGGCACTTGAGGTGCGTGAGTGGGCCTGTTGTCGTCCGCGGCCACTGCCAGCTGGTGCTGTTGCTGGCATACGGCCACGTCGATGTCACAAACGCACACCATCGCCCTGGCCCATAGACATCTGGTTGTGGAGCATCTGTTGTATGTCCCCACAACGTCTGTCAATGACATCTGTGAAGTTACGGATAGCATTCGCAACATCACGCATGCCGTCTGTAGTGGCTGTGCGACATGCTCTCAGCTCCCTCAGACCCTGTCTGGTGTACCTTTCCATACGTGCCTGTGCCTGCATAACAGTCCGAAACATAGTGGAGGTTGACATACCTCCTTGGGCACGTCGGCCAGAGGCAGTACGGCCACGGATGCCCCCAGGAGAACCCATGGGCGACTGTCTGCATGGTACCATTGGAGGACCCTGCTCATGGCTGCTTTGTGGGGATTCATGTACCACAGGTACCACATTACCCTGATCTATGCCCACTGCATACTGTCCATCACCTGGGGACAATGGTGACACAGGATGTAACGGCAGGATGACTGTGCACATTGAAGGGGTTGACAGCTGTGTACTGTCAATTGGCTGACCAATGGCAGACCCAGACATACCTTCCTGCACCATTATAGACATTTCATCATCATCAGTACCTGGGGCACAAGATTCAGGTTCCCTGCTGCAGGTCACCAGAGCAGCACCAGAACCTACGGGAGGAAAACAGGGAACACAGATTACAGTCCCAACACATGTCTGACAGAGATGCACTTCAATACTAATGCACATATTCAGAAATGGACACATGCACTCATGGACACACACACACATGCACACATGGGCACAGGCACACTTGCACACCCCACAGTAAACACACATCAGTATTGACTTACACTACTCTTACTATTGTTAAACTGTGTATTGCAGGTATTATAAAAGACACTCACCAGCAGGTATACTACAGAGTTACACTACTCTTACTAGTATTATAAATTGTTTTACAGGTAATGTTAAAGACACTCACCAGCATGTATGGCCTGCCTCGTTGCTAGATGGGAGGGACCTGGAAATATGAAGAAAGTAATGTCAGTGGGCACAAGTGTGCCATTTGTTTTGCATATGATACAGTACAGTAGTACACTAGTTCCCTTATACACATCAGCTGCTCATAATGTCTGTATCACACATGCACAATTACATATCATGATGACAGATACATACCACATGCACACCTTATGCGTGCATGACATAACAGTGTACAGAACAGTCATATGTACATACAAGGAGTTAACTCTAATCTCACCCTTACCTCTCTTCAAACAACAAATCAAACTGTACTTCCAAAACCACTGACTTTGTTCTCGTAGTACTCCAGGCTAACATCCCTCTCCCCACCCTCTCTTTACCTTTAACCCCTCATTGTGCGTAACAACTAGCTTCTACCCTGTTTCTTTTCCCTTGCTGTCCTTCTATGCTCTGACCTACTTCTCCCATCCCTCCCACCTCCTCTTGACTGTCTTCCTTCTTTTCCTCACTTCCCATCTTGACTCCTGCCTCTTCCCTATTATTTTATCTTTCATACTCCTTCTACTTCTCTACCCTTCTGAGCTTTAACTATTATCTATATGGCTTTTGCCTTATTGCATAACCGTTATGTTTTAGGTAGAATTGCTTTGAAACCAACAGAACATTGTGTATGACTTTAAACTGTTTGAGTTCCTTACATGTATGTTGATTACATTAACAAGCTGATTTATATTACTATTATTTTGGATGTCTGTATTAACAACTTGTCTGTCTGCCTTTATTATGTTATGTGTGGAGCTTTTCTCCCCAGCCTCTACTGAAAATGGACATATATCCAGCTAGACTAGCTCGGTCAACAAATGTAGAACTAATAACAATAACTAATTATGGCATCTTACCTGCACGCTCGGTGTCTTGCTGCTGTGTGGATCCAACCTCCATCATGATGCACGACTGATGCTGTTGTAGTTCTGGGGCTGGATCCACAACACTTAGCAGTAGCCCCTCCTGTCTGGTGAGGGGGGGATGTGTGGCCACCCCCCCACCTGTGGCAACCAACATCAGTTGCCTGCGGATATCTGCAGCACGCTGGCGGACATTTCTAATCAAATCACTGCAGTGATGTCTCACCTGCTCATATGTCCTATCATGCATGCCAACATCATTTATCCTGCTAACAAGATTTTGCCACAGTGCAGACCTCTCCTGCTGATTCTGGGTGGTGCGTGAAAACAGGATGGCATAGTCACGCACCAGGCTCTGGTGGATCACTTCATCCTCTGCAGCAGAGTAGGCGGGGTTCCTTTTCGGAGCCATTTTCCCCTGGAAAGGTACACAAACAGGTTATCAGCATAGTATCTCAGCAATACATGGTACACATTCTATACAGGGTGTATTAAATTGTACTTATTACTGCTTGGTTGTAACTTGGTTAAAGTGTAGCTATCATTCTAAGTAATTTGGATTACGCACTTGGCCTTCAGACCAGTTGGTTTACATTAGGGAGGTTTGTGGCAAGCACTGTGGTGGCAGGACACATAGCTTTCATCCTTCGAAGTTGGTAACTGCTGATTGAGAGCCCAGTGTCCAAGTGTATTAGTTCTGGTATAGGCAGTTGGCCTTCAGGCCAGTTATTTAACATTAACAAGGTTTGTGGTCTGCACTCTTGTGTGAGAATAGGCTGTACTCTGCCATTCATAGCTGGGAACCTCTGGTTTCAGGTTTATAGTGCCTGCATATTTGAGCTGTATCTTACTGACATTGGTACACCTTGTTTGCTGTAGCAAACACTACATCCAAGCCTCCTGAATGTAGCTTTGTTTATATGCTTGCTATTTGTTAGCTTGTTATTTCACTGATACGCTACTCCCACATCATACACAGCTTCTCAGCACTTCTGTGACTCACTACTGATATCTGCATTGCTTACTGTACATATTTCCTTGTTACACATGACAGCAAGTGACTGCTTGTCATTGTTGCATTTACTTAATTGTGACACATTGCACTTAAGTTACCTGGCACTTGCTCACTGAAGCTATTATATCAGTCAGCAGTAGTAAGTAATATCAGTACACCCTCACTCCCCACTGGACCTTGTTTTCAAGTATTACAGAATTCACAATAGTATTCTAGCATGGGCAAAGGTCAGTTGTCAGTCTCCTCCCCAGTCCAGCTGGTGACTGTGGTGATCCAGAGGCAATGTTATAACAGCTGCATGTACACAGATAACCCCCTCCTCCTAACAACAAATTCAAACACATGTGAGTGATGCAACCATATACCATACTGGAGGCTGGGATCTCTATACTCAATACTGCCATAACCAGTCAGGTGGAGAAGGAAACCACACTCACTACACTTCCAGTCTCACATAGACCTACCACGACAGCAAACCTAACACATAATCACACAAAAACATACTCATAGTCTCAGACTACAGATCTGCCTACGCAGCAGAGACCTCCAAAGCGGACACCCAAGCAACCACTACCACAGAAACAAACACGTGCAACACGTATCTCATAAAGCCAATGTGCTGAACACTCACTGCCCTTTACAGTAAACAACACACCTCATACACCTGTACTAGGTGCCTCTATCATCAGGCACACTGACATCACGTTCACCAGGCTTAACGGGGAGAGGGTCACAGTGTGCAGCCTGTCGGGCACTATGACCCGCCACATAACACAGACACTCAAGTAACTCCAAGGCAAGTACAGGTATGACTCACTCAATGTCCATGCTGGTGTGAATGACCTGACACATACCTCCCTGGACTACATGACATGAGACAGAAAGGAGCTCTCTGAGCATGTAGCCCAAGGCAGTATGACCCTGACCTTGAGTAGCATCTTACCCTCACCAAGAATGATGCCACAATATCAAGGCAAGATGATCCCTTCCAACAGTTGACTGAAGTACTGGTGTCATTCACAGGTGAGCCAATGCCTGCCATCTTGGGGTGATATGCTCTACAAGCCACAATGCTTTGCTAGGGACAGCTTGCACCTGTCACCCCTGGCCTTTTGGATTTTGGCAGAGGCTCTTGCTACACCCATAGTGCCTTTATTAGGCAAGGCTCATAAGGCAAACCCACATCCATTCATATCACAAGGGATGAGGAACTTAGAGTGATGCTACTCAACACCAGAGGTCTAGACCTCAGGATACACGCACTCAAAACTCTACCTAGCATTATGGACATCGATATCTGTGCAGTAACAGTAACCTGTTTCAGGTTTCCCAGGAGCTGACCAGCACTAACAGGTTATACCTGTTACCATTCTTGTCGGCCCCAACACTTGGAACAGACAACAAAGGAGGGGGAGTATCGATATTCATCGCAGATTCCCACACCTCCACATTGGTGGCAAAGAACCACATAGGTGTTAAGCCATTGAGTACAGAAGATGTAATTGGGGACCTGGGGAACACACTTGATAGCAATCTGTCATTTGTCAACCACATGGCCAACATGGATTGAAAGACATGTTATATAGCCCAGGTAATCATGAAGGGATTCACATTTACGGCAGGGGAGGTCATTGTGCCTCTTTACTCATCCATCATCAGGCCTATAATTGAGTACAATGCACCTTTTGGGATGTACCTAACCAGACACGTACAGCAACTGATAAAGCCCAACAGTACCTCGTCAGGAGGATCAAAGGGCTCAAACAGATGCCATATGCTGCCCAGTTAAAGGAATTCCAGCTAGACTCAGTGGCATACTGCCTGTTCAGAGGCAATCTGTGCCTGCCATATACAGCCATGTCCAACCCAGTAATGAACATGCTGCACCTCAGGAAATCAAAGTCCCATACAGCCACACGCTCAGGAGACCTGAAACTCAGCACTGACATAAATAGGACATGCTGGAGGGGCATATTCCTAAGCCAGAGGCTCACTTCACTCTGTAATGAACTCACAGTACAGGTTAGGCAGAGTCCCTCATTGACTCTCTTCCATAGGGATCTGGATGAGTGGATGGAGATCATAGTTGTACCCCAGGTATCACTTCTATGTCACTGTTAGACAGAGGCACATTATACTAACCTCGGAAAAGGGCATAGCAGCATATAATTTAATTGGGTGGCGAGAGACAAACACATTCTACTAGGCTTATCAATGCCCTAGGGCAAATAGTCTAGTGTGAACCTATGCACCTATGTGTACTGCTATAGTACTTCTGCCATATGTTGCATGTGTGTGTGTTGTGGGGGATGCACAGGTAATGGCCAGATATTTCTGCACAGGTAACACGAATGAAACACTCTGGGTGTTCATCCCTACATACTGTATGTGTGTTGCCATCCAACCCTGTGATGTGGACACACATTACTCAGCCTGGATATACATATCCCAACAACACCACAAGCACAGTACACTACCTTGCTATGTATGCATGTAATTACACAGTTATTCCCTAGTTAGGACTGTGATGCTATCCATGCAGCCCACTGGGCCAGTGGAAGCCACAACACACACTGCTGGCCCCTTTGCAAAAGCTTACCACAGACATCCCACATAGTGCATGTACTGTGCACACACATATCTAACCCAGACCATATGCACACCACATATTTATCCTGTCCAGTAGACTACAGATACAGGCACATTGTATAACAATAGCAGGAGGCTACTGCAGCACAGGGCAGATTCACATGAAGGCAAGGCATCTGTGGTCAGCAGTGTTAAGATGCTTCACATTCACCAAATGCACAGATATTGGCAACATTGTTGCAGACAGTTTAGGTGCAGGTACCCCCCCCCCATTCTCCTACACAAGTGGAATTAGTTATCACAGATGACTGTAACCTCCCTATCCTCTCACATGTGCAGGTGAGGGCCATCCTCAACATTGCAGGACACATAGCATCACTGTTACAAAATGATATCCCTGGATGTGTGCTACGTTCACCGCTGGAGGACATAGCACCACATTACAGACTGATATTAATCCCTGGCCATACTACAGGATATGTACCTGAACAGTGCCATACATACACAGTGGTCCCACACCAATGAGGAGGAACCTCTACTGACCCTGGGAACTACTGCATCATATGCACAACTGGCCTTGTGTTCTAAGCTATGGAAGTTTTAAGTATGGGCAACATGTACAGCAATATTACATATGTATATATTTCAGGACTATGTACACACAACCTATCTCATGGACATACCTATAGCTAGTGAACTATGATACATTTGAAGGTGTCACAGTATACACAGGATTAACCTGCTACTTTGCATTACCTGTGTTTGTGGCAGCTGTTGCTGTGTCAGTGGTGCTGCTTGCTGCTTGCTGTTTGCTGCTGCTGCTGCTGCTGGTTTTGCTGCTGGCTGTCTTTATATTTATTTTATTTCTCTCTCTCTCTCTCTCTTTCTCTGTAGGTTTTGTGCAATGAATGTATTGCATGAGTGGAGTGTGTGTACTCGATGCTTTTGTAGGTATCTGCATAGGTCCATGTGATGGCCTCTGCACCAATTGTAAGGCAGCATTTGCTAATTGCATGCAGCCAGGTGTGTACTGATTGCATGTCTCACTGTGATTTCAGGACACTGCTATAAAAGGGTAAGTGAGATAGGCGTTGCCCTTTCAGATTGTAAGGGCGTGGACCATGCTGGTATGCTGTTGACAGTGTTCTGTGAGTATGAAGGTTAGTACATCTCCCATGCTTCATGCTGTGTTGTAGATTCAGGTTGCTGCATTTCTCTCGCCTGTTCCCTGTAGTGAGTGTGTATGCATACGGACACCTATGACTATATTTCATATGTATTGCTATATATATATATATATATATATATATATATATATATATATATATATATGTATATATATATATATATATGTGTGTGTGTGTGTGTACATATACATACTTTCATATATGTACATTAGCTGACATTATTGGGTACAAGCTAACAATTAGCAGGGCTGTTGCTGTTAACACTACACTAGTATGGGAATCCAGTAATTGGGACAGTAAAAGTCTGCCTGACATGCTTTGGGTAGTAGACATACTATATTGCCTTTATCTTCATTCCTACTATTACATGTTCTATTTATTTAGCACTATATTCCTGTATGAGAGTCATGTCTTGCTGGTAGGTCATACAGACTAGTGTTACAATGGTCTTGTGGTAGGGCTTACTAGTATGCTTGTATTTTGCTTTCAAATTGAGTACAGGGTCTATCAATCAAAGTGCTGGAGGCATCTTTCAGCAGTAAAGGGTTAGTAGGTCTCACAGGAGTCAGGCTGTGCTGCAGATTCTGGCTGCTGCATTTATCTTCACTGTTTCCTGTAGTGAGTGTGTATGGATACTGACACCTACGACTATATTTCATATGTATTAATATATATTTATATGTATGTATGTGTACATATACATACCTTCATATATGTACATTACCTTACATTATTATGTACAAGCTAACAATTAGCAGGGCTGTTTCTGTTAACACTGAACTAGTGTGGGAATCCAGTAATTCGGCCATTAAAACTCTACCTGAAATGCTTGGGGTAGTACACCTCCTATATTGCCTTTATATTGATTCCTACTATTACATGTTATATTTATTTTAGCACTATGTTTTCTTATGGCAGTCATGGCTTAGTGGTAGGTCATACAGACTAATGTTACCAAGGTCCTGGGTTCGAGACTGGCAGTGGGAATTTACTTTTCTTTCCAGTTTTTCAAAATGAGTACAGGACCTGTCAATCAAAGTGCCATAAAGGCACTTTTAAGCACTTAAAACCAGGTCTGCGCTCGTTTGCGCGGAGCTCACGCATGCGCACTGGCGGTGAGCTCCGCTACACACACACCGCTATTTTCTTTGAAAGAAAAGAAAAAGGGGTGACAGGAAAGTGGTGAAAAAGGGGTCACAAAGAGGGTAAGACAGTAGGGAAACAAGCGTGGGATTTGCAGGAAAGATGTGGGTAAGGCCCATAGATGCCCATGTCTTTAGCAGCAACAGCTGTGTATTTCTATGTATTTTGGTGGGACATTTGAAACCTTCTACCCCTGAGAGAGGTGTCAGGACAACATTAATATTTGTTGTAAAGCCAATTGTAATTAACAGTTTCAATGTCCAGCGGGCATGTGTGCGACATGGACAGCTATGTATGGGGCGTAATTTTTTTGTGGGTACAGAGTGCCCTTTTTTTTTTTTTTTTTTTCAGGTGAGAGTGGTATGTCAGATGAAGGAAGTCGGTATAGCTGGGGAGGTAGGTTGGGTAGGTTAACAGACAAGACAGACAAGACGCATACAGGGGCGGTGTATGACACAAGTGGGGGGGTTACACAATTGACGGAGGTTGGGATATCCAAGGCGCATGAGCCCACAGATGGCAACAGTGGAACTGATATCCCCACCCATAGGCAGTTGCCACTGTTCCTTCACAGCCCAGGACGGGGCTGTGCTGGGGGCTGTGCAGGCGGGACAACGGGCATACCCGTAAGCTGTGCCACCCAAACCTCGAGCTGGCGTAGGGGCCCAAGAACAGAGTCTTGGATCTCCCTTCGCATCACAGACCGGACACCATGGAGGGTGAGTGGACATACTCCTCCGGCCACGCTTGCAGAGGGGGGACGGGCCACATCCCCTGCAGCGCTTCCACCCGAAGGTGGCACAGGGCCACCGGAGGAGGGTCCGGCCTGGGCACTAGTGCCAGGTGCAGTCGCCAGCTGAGGTGGGAGAGGTGGGTCCGCTGGGACCTGCATTCCCAAGCGTTCTAGGTTTGTGGGTATGTTATGTTAGTTTGGTTTAGTGGCATATTATTCCATTCCAATTAGTTGTAACAGCATGCATTGGTATTCCCATTAAACAAACACCCAGATATTAACACCATTGAACAACGGGCATATCAATATCACATGCATTATTTGAACGGAAATACACAATCAAACAACATGCAGGGTTGATTAATGGCAACAGGCCATCAGGTTTGCAGGTATGAACAGGGCACATGCACAATCAGACATGCATATATTTGTGAACAGGACAAATGTCCATGGTTTTGAAATGTTCACATACCAATATTTAGTGAGTGTTTTAATTTGCAATTATAGGGTGGGGTGGAGAAAGAAAATGATGACACATTCAGACGTTACACATTGATATACATTTGTAATAGGTGCACAATTAACTTGAGGCTGATGTTTCAAAATGATTTTTATTTGACTGTCATGCTAGACCTGTTACAGATACATCACTATCCTAGTTATTTTGAATTTGATCAGATACATCATCCTGCTACACTTCGATGACAGGACAGGGGACAACTATGGCTGTTTAGTTTGTCAGACAATCATTCATTCTATCTGCAAATTGTTTACTGTCATCACCATATACAGATTTTGGCTTAAACATTCCAGATTCAGACACACTGAAATCAGTTTGGGATGTTGATTTGTAATTCCCACATGCATTTAGTTCTGTAGAAACACACTGAGGCTTATATATTCGGGGGTTATTACTACTTTATTTATTGATACATGACCCTTTCTGTCACTCTCACACATCCTGCAATTTCACAGTTCAGGTTGGTACTTCTAGGCTTTGTTCACATATTAGACCTGTGGTGATTCAAACACTTTCCAGCAGCCTCACTTCTGTCATGATTCAGCATTTCAACAGGGGATATATCTCACATGTGATTACCTCGGATTCTGAAGCTGTACTCTTGAGACTACTGCAGGTTATACTATATTTCATTAATGGTGGGACATCTGTATTACAGCACTATTTATTTCTATCAATTATATTTCCAGTTACACTTGCATACTGCTGAACTTGTTGCAGCCATACCTGCAGACTTTCACTTCTTGCTTGCACATTATATTTCTTTTAATCAATACAGTGCAGTGTTCTGATATGTGCTACACTATAATATTTATTTACAAGTACTATGTGGGGTTACTAACCTGCATGCTGGCACAGCCGCACCAGCCTGCGGTCATGCGCCCTTCGGTTTGCAGAGCGGACACCTGCAGCTGTAATACAAAACAAGTAATATGGGAATGCACATCTCCATGGTATCAGCTAGTTGAATTCCTTACATACATGATTAAAATGTAACTTACTCAGTAGTGGGGCGTTGGGCGTATCCCGGGCCTCCTGGATCCATTGGGTCAACTGGTCTTGCTTACGCCACTTCAGGTCCGCATGGTGGTGACGGACCTGCTCACCAGTGCGTGGAATGCCAGTAGCACTAGTAAGATCATGAGCCAACTGGTCCCATGCCTCTGCCCTGTACGCTCCCCATGGGACCTGGCCCTGCATGAGTTGGGCCTCATGATGGTGAACTAGGAGCCAGACCATGTATCTGGACTCCTCAACGCCCCACCGCTGTGCTCGAAGGCAACGTCCCTCCCCTACTCCACTCATTCTGCCTGCAGGTCTGTTCTACAATCGGTTCTGCTGTGTATTCCCGCCTATGGGGCTTATATATGCCGCTTTTCCCGCACATTTCTCTGATTGGCCGTTTTGGAATTGTATCTACTTCACAGAAACTGCTTTATCATGCTTCATTCTGGATTTTATCCTATATATGTGCTATTTCTGCATTTCTAAGTACTGCTGTCATGGCTTAGTGGTTTGGTACCTTGACTCGAGTGCATGGTATCCTGGGTTCGATTCTGACCACTGATTTTTAATTTTCATGACTGTCTAGACATGAGTTGTGGACCTGTCAATCAAACATGCCAAAAGCACTTTTAAGCACTTAAAAGCAGGTCTGCGCTCGTTTGCGCGGAGCTAACGACGCGCACTGACAGTTAGCTTGTGGGGCGCGCAAATGGTGCGCTGGGATAAACCTTAATTGGCTGGTAACACACATGTTAAGCTGAGCACAGCTCGTCGCACACAGTTTGAGCCTGTTAAACCAGTGCTTAGCTACGGGCAAGCAATTTGCAGCCTTTTAAACACTACTCAGCTACAAGCACTCTGTCTCACTGCAGCTTAGCTATCAGTACATTTCTACATATTTTTATTATTATGTTACTTCAAAATATGTGCTCCATTTCATTCCATTTTACAAAAGGGTATACTTTTACATTTGTACAATACTGTCAGGGGCCTTTTTAGTGCTTATTTACAAAAAAAAAAGGTTGTTGTGTGGGCTCGAACCCTGCCTGCCTACTCTTAAGCCGGCAACTCTACCGCTAAGCTATTACTTCTTGGCTTACTTTGCATATTTAGTTCTTATATCCATCTCCACTGCCTGCTAACTGCAATTGCGCTAGTAGCACACCTACAGCACACAGTAGCACACATTTACGGGTTTAAAAAAAATAAAAAAGTTTTTATTTTCATTTTATAGCATCTGTTCACTTTGTACACTGATGGTCTGTGGTGGAATGTGTTGTGTAGTGTGTTTATTTACATTTCCATGGCCTCTCTCGTGGCTGTTTACTTTCAGCCATTCTCCACTTCCGGGGGCGTGTCTGCATGCAGGGCTTAGCCTACGGACACACCCCCTACTCTCTTACACGGACCGTGTAAGAGTTACACAGTGTGATTCAGCATGCCTCATGCACCTCATGCATATGCATGACATGCTGACATCACAGTTCTATAGCCTCCGTGTAAGAGTTATAACTCTTACACGGAGGCTTCCTGAATCTGGCCCTATATGTTTTACTCCTTTTTTTGTGTTGTGACTTAAGTGGACATAGTTTTTCCCTCTCTGTTCCTTTGTACACAAATCCTTTTTACTTAGACTTTTTAATCTTAGACACCTTTTCTTGGGGCAAGGAGGTTCTGAGAAACTTTGCACTAATACGTCCCTTCTGTACCAGTATGTATGTAATCTTATGTATAGGTCTAATGTATGGTACAAGAGAAAGGCACTCAAGTTTTAGTAGTCTGGTCAGACATGCGGTATCCTTGGCAGGATACTTCCCATTAATAAGCAGTAGATCTATTCGGACCTCTACCATTACGGCAAGTTCTACACAGCAGTACTTTTTTTATAAAAAAAAAAAAAAAAGTTATCAGCCATTGGTGGTGTTCTTAACATTAACACCATTCTTCAGCCAGTCACACCTCTGCTCTCCAATGTCCTATTCTAATTACTCCATGCAGGTAAAGAAGAGGTGTAAATTGTATGTGCTCCCAAAAAGAACAGCTTATTTCTTTTATAAGTAACTACTGAGGGACATTAACTCTACAGTTTCTACCAATGCTCACTAGAGACTACTTAAAAAAGGATGTAAAAGGTTGAAGATCACCACAAAGCTAAATCATTTCTCCACAGAAGATTTTCCAGATTGGAAAAGTCTGTTGTGAAGCCTGTACCTGTACTGACAGTTGCAGCAGTCTTTCAAGGGAGGTTGCATTTTTGCATTACTACAGGCATGTGTGCCTGTCTGCCTGTATCTCATTACTGTGTACTGTTACCGATTTTGCAGAACATACTTGATTTTGCCTCTTTTTTTGCCCTGCCCCACAGAAACTCAGGGCGCTCAGTGATGACAGATATTTTACTTGTTTTTTGTTCATAAAATCAATAAGAAAGATGTAGGGAGTACTGTTCCTTTCCGTGATCTGTTTGCTTCTCCCTGATTATTTCAAAGCATCGGTGCTGTAGTTTCCTCAAAATATGACCCATTTGTTTGCCCTTTTTCATATTTTCCTGTCCTCTCTGCTGTTACTTATTTTGCAGTGTACACATGATTTTGTTTGTCTTTTTGCCTAAAAGCAATGGGTTCAGCACAGGTTGAAGGAGCGGCTGCTGTGGGATCAAGGCCTTATAGGGCATGAACAGGAGATACTGATCATCTCACTCAATAGTTTGGATAAGGAAAAGGTCGTGGTCAGTTGTTTGTCAGGTATCAGGATCCACCACATCACAAATGCACTCGAGTCTCTCAACAATAGGTACTGTTATGACTCCTTCATACTCCTTCATACTCCATGTTGGTGTGAACGACTTGAGACTGGACTATGGGAACAGAGACATGACCGAGCCCTCAGATGATGCGTCTCAAACAGATATGTTCCTAGCCTTAAGCAGCATTTTACCTCCGCCCAGGATGATGCCACAGTACAAACAGAAAATGATTGACTTCAGCAATTGGCTAAGTTTCTGGTGTCATTCTAAGGGAATTCAGTATCTGTCAGCCTGGGATGATACGGTCGACAGACCTCAGTACATTGCCAGAGATGATCTTCATCTGTTGCGCCTGGGATTTCAGTTATTGGCTAAGGCTCTTGCCACCCCCATAGCACCTTTTTTAGGCAATGTCAAAAGATCAAAATTCCCAATGTAGAAGTACCCTGTAAAACCTGACTTAAGGTTATGCTGCTAAACGCGAGGAGTCTAAACCTGAAACTGCACTCACTGGAAGCAGTGCTCACCTTGGAAGATGCTGACATTTGTGCAGTCACAGAAACATGATTTAAAGCTGTGGGGTACACCCAGCCATACCGGGTTACGTTTCTTGCCATACGTTCAGACCACAAACCGAGGAGTGAAAACTAAAAGAGCTGGTGTATAATTATTCATTACAGGTAAACATACCTCTAGACTGGTTATGTAGCATGACTCCCTGGAATTAATCCAGATGCAATTGACTGTTGGGAAGGACCCTCTTCAAGTCATTGTCAGCTATAAGACCCCGTCCATGAATCAGGACATCCACTCAGCCTACTTGGATCCACGTGAGTCAATCAGGATTCAACCAAACACCCTGGTTTTGGGCGACTTTAATTACCTAACCATTAACTGGGTAAATTGTGTCCTAACTCACTTACAGAAAGGTTCCTGGATTTCATTAACTCAAATGCCATGGATCAGCTGGTTGACACCCCCACAAGGGGCTCAGATATCCTGGATCTGGTGCTCACCAACATGGGGAACCATTGCACCACCCCCAGTGTGCATCTCTCCGTGGTAAGATCTGACCACAAATCAATCTTGCTGAAATTAACTGTAACACCAGATCCCTCCCCACCCCCACCCATAGCAGCAACTGGACTGAAAAACTTCTCCAAGGCCAAGTACAACCTCTTGGGAGATGGCATAAGTAGCTTCATAGCCCCTCCCTCCATAGATGGAATGGACACATCTGCTGGGTTACACTCCAGTGCTGCACATGAAAATCTGTAACAATGTATCAACTGGCATATCTGATAGGACCAAAATAAGATCTTCCAAGAAGAACAAACCTGCCTGGTTGAGATCTGCCATCAACAAACTATACAATAAGAGGGAGAAATTGCTGTCTAAGAGCAGGAAGGAATGGTCTCAAAACTGGGAGCACTCCCTTCTCAACGTAAACGAGCAAATAAGACTTCTTGTAAACTCTTTCAAAGCTAACTGCTAATCCAAATTGGCTTCCCAAATTAAGGACAACCATAAGGCATTCTTTAGTTACAACCGTAACTTTAAAGGTTAAGTCCCAGATTTGCACAGAACTTAAATATGGCACCGCATTTACAGAGCCTGTGGATATAGCAAACCTGCTGGTTGGCAGGTTCAGTGAAAACTTCACTCCCCTGTCCCCACCACTCATATCACAACTCATCCCTTCCACCTGTCCACCACCTAGTATCTCAAAGTAGCAGGCCTTAAGCACTCTCTCCAAGCCAAAACTACAACTTCTATAGGACCATATAACATCCCACACTGCGTTCTACATGAGTTAAAACAGGATTTAGCAATGCTCCTGTGTACTCTTTTCAATCACAACATTAGCACTGGCTTCATCTCAATGGAATGGAAAATAGCTACTGTCATCCTCTTGCACAAAGGGGATGCTTCCACTGACCCCGTGAATTGTAGACCCATTAGCTTGACCAGCCTTATCTGCAAGGCCGTAGAGCAAACATGAACCTCATCAAAAAAGGAAATCTCCAAATGCTTGATCCCACCCAGTTTGGCTTTAACAAGGGGAGATCATGCATGTTAAACTTGGTGGACTGTGTCATACAGACTTCTTAGAGGCAACCTGTGCCTTGCATATAAAGCAATCTCAGACCTGCTTTAATGGAAATTCTGCACATTTGCAAGTCTAATGGCATACGGGTCACTCATTCTAAGGACTTTAACTTTGTGTGCGACATCAACAGAACCTGCTGGAGGGACAGATTTGTCTCCCAGAGTATATCTCACCTTTGGAACAGGCTTCCAATTGATGTTAAGCAGAGCCCCTCATTGATCGTATTTAAGCACAATTTGGATGATTGGATGGGTAACCAGAAATTCACTCTGGGGGTTCCAACTGTGTCCCTCTTGGACAGGGGCAGTAGGTGCTGATATTAGTTTCTGCTTCAAACAAACACTCATAGACACAAGGGTTGAACTTGGCTAGGCTTGTAATGGCTCTAGGGAGAAGAAGGATATAGATGTCCATGGAGTGGAGAAGATCAAATGAATAATTGAGTATATTTACAGTATAAAGTTGTGTTTTAGGTAATCATCAGAAAGATAAAGCAAAATACCTTAGAAGTTAAGGATGATGGGGCTGGAAAGATGTGTTTTTCAATTTATCTAGGACTATCAAAGGAATAATATTAATAGTTTTGCCTGTTATGTTTTTAAGAGGTTTGCAGAATGTTTGTAAGGTAGGGGAAATTATGAAATGGTTAATTGCTAATGTTAAGGTAGCAGACTATATCTGAGTAACTGAACTCATTCAGCTTACCACTATGCCTCCTGGCAGCCACTTGCTTTTTAGGAGAATGAAGGACAGTTTTTCATGGTTGAATAGTAGGTTGAGGATATGGCCTCCTTTTTTTGTGGAGTGCTTTGACAATGGAGACTTGAGATAGAATGGGGAGGCTAGTGCCCAGTCTTTCAGTACTGCACTGTGGTTTGTACTTGTCATGGTGGTAAACTTAGAACCTGTTGGTGGACAGTGGTGATGACAGATACCAAGAAGGTCAGGATTTGTTACAGTCAGCAAAGCCAAGTCCTGAACATGGGGGTGGTTTGCAGTGCTATGGGAAGTGAGTGTCAGAAGATCTTGGAGTGCTTCTTGCAAACCATCTTAAAACTCAATAGGGAAGAGCCGAATGTTTCCTTGGCTGTTCATTGCGATGGTGCGCAACACTAAACCCTACCCTATGTTAGGTACAGTGTTGTAAGATAAAAGGGACATGGAACTCTTAAGCTCAGTGGACAATGCCTCATCTGAGGAGGCAGTGGTAGAGG
>NC_056744.1:1620997263-1621177263 GCF_019279795.1 Protopterus annectens
TCTTGTAACTCAGAGCAGATCTGAGCATTGCCATTTAGATTCTTGACATAACTGTAGAATGCCTTGTAGTTGGCTTTGGAACCTTTGGCAATTTTATTTTCGTAACTAGCTTTTGAGGATTTTATGAGGGATCTCAGCTTCTTACTGAGGCTGGTGAGGGAGTTTTTTGCATCCTGGGATTTTCCTCTTTTTTGCAACAGTTTCTTCCTTCTGTTGTATAGTTTGTTTATAGCAGGGGACCACCAGATTGGCTTCCTTTTTTTGGAGAAGAGCATCTTGGTTCTATTTGGGATGGCATGATTCATGCACGAGTGGATGTGCTCGTACAGTGCCTTAGTGTAGGATTTTGCAGTCGAACGTCCAGATTCCATCTGCGTGGGTGTTGTGAAGTTTGTCACTTCTGACTTCAGTAGCTTGAAGTTGGCTTTGTAGAAGTTTTTTAAGGAGGTTTCCTTACTGGGGGGTGGGGGTGGGATGTGGATGTCAAGGGTGATTTGCTTATGGTCAGACCTGACCAATGAGGGGGTAACCACTGGTGTGGAGCATCTATCTCCCATGTTGGTAATGACCAGGTCTAGGATATTGGAGCCCCTGGTGGGACAATGGATTAGTTGATCCAGGGCGTTGGAATTTATGAATTCCAAGAACCGTTGGGAAAAGGAGTTAGTACCTGAGTAGTTTTCCCAGTTAATGGCAGGGTAGTCGAAATCACCCAGTATTAGGGTGTTTGGTTATATCTTACTATTTTCCAGTATGTTTAGAAAGGTGTAGTGAGAATCTTGGGGCATGGATGGGAATCTGTAGCAAGCTACAATTTGGGTTGCAGTCTTACCTAGTGTTAATTGCACCTGGAGAATTTCAGATGCATTGTGTTGGGCAACTAGCCTGGAGGTGTGAATATCCTTGGTGAATATGGACACTCCTCCACCTTTAGTGTTTCGGTCCTGGTTTTGTGGCCGAAAAGTGTGGTAAGAATTTTAGCCTGGTATTGCAGGGGTGCTCTCTGGAGCCTTGAACCAGGTCTCAGTTACTGCACAGATATCGATGTTCTCCATTTTTAAGAGTGCCTCAAGAGACTGCATTTTGAGGTTTAGACTTCTAGCATTGAGTAGCATTACCTTCAGATTTTGCCTGCTTCTATTTGTTATGGTGGTGGTTTTATCCTTTGAACCTTGCCTAAAAAAGGCACTATAGGGGTGGCAAGAGCTTTAGCCAGTAACCTGAATCCCAGGGGGGACAGGTGCAGACCATCTCTGGCAAAGCATCGTTTTTTGTCGATCATGTCTTCCCAGGCAGACAAATACTGGATCCCCTTTGAATGACACCAGAAGCTTAGCCAATTGTTGAAGTCAATCATTTTGTCCTTATACTGTGGTATCATTCTTGGCGAAGGCAGGATGCTACTCAGGGCTAGGGTCATACCTGCCTGGGTCATAACTGTCAGGCTTTTCTCGAATACGAACCCATTCAGATTCCAGCTCTTGAGCCAGTGCAGCTTCTTCAGATCCAAAGCATCCTTCTGACCTGACAACCTCACAGTTGTGATTCTTCTTCCAAGATGGAGGTCTGGCTAGCTCATCCCTGTCATGGCTTGCACAGCTGCTTAACCAATATATTTTTTTCTGGCTCAGTATACCGTTTCTCACCTTGCAGATGTTTTTCCTCCTGCAGCTGGAATTCTGGAACAGGCCCTGCCCTCCTTTCTTCAATTATTTGGCTTGCTGGCCATTCTTTCCAATTAATGGTATTGTTTACAGTACAAAAATTGGCCATATAGGTAGATGGCCATTACAAGCCCATTCCACTAGACCCATGGTTACAAGATATTTACAAGATCCATACAAACCAGAGCTCTGTCCCCAAAAATAAACAAAATAAATACAGTACCAAGCTCCTTTGGGCCTTGTATCTACTCCCTTTCCTACTTGACATACATAGTCTCTCGGGAAGTGAAACAGTGTGTTGGCTTCTCAAAGTTGGACCCGCTTGAACTTCTCATCTATCCCGCACTCTGGTGACTCTGTGGATGTGCCCACTGAATCTGCTTATCTATTTCAGGATGCAGGCTTTCCTAGGAGGCTAGATATCGCAGCTTGGGCCAATGAAGCAGGGATGGTATGCAGAACCAGGGGTTCAGACAACTATCTCTGACAAATCCTATCAACGGCCCTGAAGCACTGCCCTACTGCCCATCTATGGAGGCAATCAGGGGGTGGTTTTTCACAGCACCTGGAAAATTGGACCAGCTTAGCAAACTATACCTGGGTGCTAAGCAAAATATCCAAAGGTTAGTACACTTCCCTTTTTCCCATTTTGGGTCTAAACAATCCATATGTAGAGAAGTCAAACTCCTGGATGATCATGGCTCAGTCCATCCTGCTGCTTCGAAGTGAGGGTGATTTGATGTACCCTACCCATTTGCAAGTTTTCAGGTGTTTGTGCCTGAACAACTCCCCCCCCCCCCCACTTCTTCTCCAACCGAGTATCAACTGTTGTCAACCTGGGGATTACCTGTTTTCAAATCCCCAGACCCCTGGTCATTACTATAAATTCTGCTAAATAGAATCAATCCCCTATACAGAATTTGGAATTCATAGGCTGTCCTTTGAATACCACAAACCAGATAGCATCTTTGATTCTTCACCGCATCACATCACTAAGAAATCTGGTGTGGGACTCACTGTCACATTCGTCTCCCTCCATTAAGATTGAACCTACAAGCTTTTGATCCTGTCCCTTTATCAAGCTCTTATCTGTTCCTATAAAACCAGTTTACAAACATCATCTTCACTTGTGGATCCTGTTGGGCGATCTTTTCCTGGGCAGGCTGTTTCTTCTCCCTCCCCCCAACAGCGACAGTAACCATGGACGTTCCCCATCCAAAATGGGAAGCGGGGAAATTTCAAGGGAAATTTCAACTTAAAAGATAGTCCTAGCACATGGTCTCCCCTGGCATCCATGTTGCATACCAATGTCCTAGAGATGAGCTATACTACTCTCATTACAGGTCTTTCAGGATGTTATCCTCCTGGAGACTATCACAATGCACACTGACAAATATCAGTAGTTTAGTGTATCAACAAAGAAAGGGAACCTGTTCTTCCCCTTTGTGCAGAGAGGCCACAAGGGTGTTGAGAATGAATGATTTCTTCAGACTGATTTCTAATGGCAATACATATTCTTATGAAATTCAACCCTCTGGCATCCAGACTCAGTATGCCTAGTCTGATACCTTATTACTGGTTCCTCAGTCAATCATTTGTGAACCTGTTTTTTAGCCACTGGGGCCAATCTTATTACAACTCTCTTGCTTACCCCCCCCCCCCTCTACCCTTGATGTCGAGGTTTCTACAAAAAGACAGCCGGTTTAAGAGTTCTGTCATCCTCATTCTCATTTTCTTTGAGCCTCCTCAAGTGTCATTCTTCTCTCTCTCAGGTCTTGTCTGAAATATCCTCCATAAATTCTGGAGTCCATTTGGGATCTCTTATGTCATCCTTCGGAGATCCAGCATCCTGATTTGCATGCCTTCAAACTTACCACATGGTATTCCTATTTCTATTTTTAGTGTTTGTTAGACAGTGTAGGCTCATTTCTCTTGTTTGTGACATTAGCCAGCAGGCTCAGAACCTCTACTATATCACTGCTTATCCTGACATAACAACAACGACAACAACGACAACGACACTCTTACTTGGGCTTCCAGATTATATAATGTTCTTCCCATAAAAGGTCACCTTTCTACTTTGGACAAGAAATTGTATTATGAAATGTCCTTTAAAAAAAAAGGCATTTTTCTTGGTCGAATTACATGGGCAAAAGAAATTGTCAGCACTTTAGGCCTTGTTTGACAAGCCTCTTTATCCATAAGATAGTGTGTCCCTCTGCACCAGTCCCTCCTTTATAATCAAGTAGTCACAGAAACCAATATCAGTCATAGTTTCAAAACTGCCATTTTTTCTAATTATGGCTGACGCATGGATCTGCTCATGGATATTCATAGATAGTTATGTTTATATTTTCACAAATGATACAGAAAATCTGACCAGCTCTTTATCTTTTTTTAGTTCTACCAAATAGATTACTAGCCATATTTTCACTGATTGGTTTAGAATTGTTTCTTCATTCTAGAGCCATTCTACCTAATCTATGACTACCTAATTAGCCCTTCTACCATGGTTTCTTTTGATGATATCTCTGATACAGTCACTTTTTTTTTTTTTTTTTTTTTTTTTACAGATCATAGCCTTGTGATGCATTACAGACTGGGCATTGTCTCTAGAAGTAGACCTTCCTTTGGTTTGACAGTGCTCCCAAAATTTACGTAGTTGAGGACTCTAACCCATCAGTGAGGAGGAATAAAAAGGACAACAGCAGATTTAGGAGTTATGTACTTACCATAACTTGGCATCTGTGTTGTCCATTTTCATTCTTCCTCACCTTCCCTCCCAGCCTTCCTCATCCTCATCTTTCTAGAAGGATATCAGATGCAACACACGTTTTTTAGTTCCACTTGAGCTGTAATTCTTACCTTATCTGTCCTGCCTCTATAATTCCATAGACATAGGCAGTAAACTCGATCTGAGGAACTAGAGGTGGCATAGTGTGTTATGGGAGATGGAGGAGCCCGAGGCTGTGGCCTAGTCGGATCCGAGGATCGGATCTGTAACCCATCAGTGAGGAAGAAAGAAAATGGACAACATAGATACCAAGTTATGGTAAGTACATAACTCCTAATTTTGGGCACTGTAACATACAGCAGTTGGAGTAATGATGCCTGCACTAGTTCTTACCTATAACAAACTCTCTGTATACAGAGCTTGTAAGGTTATTTGTTATATTAGAGCTTCCTGAACTGGCACTTACCCTTACCTGTTGTACATATCACCTACTTTTTATGGATGCTGTAGCGTAGTTGGCGGCTGGATTAATGCTGCCTGCACTAATACCCACATATAACTTTTCCTGTACATAACCTGCTATCCACCCCCACTTTAACATGATTTTGTGTTGGATTAGTGCTATCTGCACCACTACCCAGCTGCATCTGTCCTGTGCATAATGTATTTGTGAATGCTGTAACATGGTTATGGTTGCACCACTTGTACCTTTCCTGTACATAACCTACTGTTTGCGGATACTATAACATGGTCATAGATTAGTTTAATGCTGCTAGTGCTGGTACACAGCTGTACTTATATATCACCTGCTGTTTGTAAACACTTTAACATAGTTATGGGTTGGATTATTGCTGCATGTGTTGGTATATGCATGCACCTGCCCAGTACATAACATGTTGTTTGTGGACACTGTAACATTGTTGTGGGTTGGTTTACTGTTGCCACTCTGATACCACCTGTAACTGTCATGTACATCACCTGCTGTTCGTGGGTAGTATAATATGGTGTAGGATGGGTTAGTGCTGCCTGTGCGGTTAGCCCATTGTACCCATTCTGTACATAAACCACTGTTTGTGAACACTACAGCATGTTTATTTGTCAGATTAATGCTGTCTATGTTGGTATATACCTGTACTTCTCATGTATGGGACCTGGTGTTTGTGGACACTGTAACATGGTTGCGTGAAGAAGTAATACTGCCTAAATTGGTACCTATCTGTACCTGTCCTGTACTTAACTTACTGTTTGTGGTTCCTGTAATATGGTTACATGTTGGACAAGTGCTACCTGTGTTGGCACTCACCTGTACCTGTAACGTATATAACCTGCTGTTTGTGGATATTGTAACATGGTTATGGGCTGGATTAGTGCTGCCTACCTTGGCACTCACCTTTACCCATCCTGTAAAGAACCTGCTGTTTTTGGAGACAGTAACTTGATTATGGTTTGGATTAATGTTCTTTGTGCTGGTGCTCACCTGTACTTGTTCTGTGTATAACGTGCTGTTTATGGATACTAAGACATGTTTGTGGGTTGGATTAGTGCTGCCTGCACTGGTAGCCATATATGACAGTCCTGCACTTAGTCTGCTGTTTGTGGGCATTGCGACATGATAGTTGGTTGGATTAATGTTCCAAAGGAAATCCCGCTCGAAATTGAATCAGGAATGCCACGCAGATGTGTGAAATAATAATTCAATCCAAAACCACAAATTAACAAACAAGATGTAGTACTTTCATCTGCAATAAATTTCAGACTTGATCAGAATCTTTGCAGCATAAGTGAACTCTCCTTTCTGTACAGGACAAGAAAAGAATTCATAGGTTTTAAGGTGTGTACTAGGCTAATGGCCCTGGAGCCTTAACAAGCCTAGACCAACAAAAGTGCCCTGGCATCATGCCGCTGACATTAGCACCCATTGCCTCTATCCAGTAGGGCTACTGGAGTGATCCCCGGGGTGAATTTTCTGTTACCCATCGAGGTTTCTCTTGAAGAGGGCCAGTGAGATGCTCTGCTTGACATAAATAGGAAGCTTATTCCAGAGTGTGGGCAGTCTTTGGGTGATGAACCTATCCCTCTAGCAGGTTCTGTTGATTGTGGTGGTAAGGTTGAGGTCTCTGGAGCATGTGGTGTGGAGGGATTGGGATTTCTTTAGGTGTAGCATCTCTAACAGGGCAGGGTCAGACATGGCTTTGTAAGTCAAGCAGAGATCGGATCTAAGTAGATAAGAGAATAGCTGGAGTTTCTTGAGTCTGTCCATGTAGGACATGTTTTTAAGGCCTAGGATCCTCTTTGTGAGGTACTTTTGCGGCCTCTCCAGCTGTTGCAGATGTCTGGTGAGGTACATGCCAAATGGGGCATTATATTCGATGATTGGTCTAATGAGGGATGAGTAGAGAGAGATGATCTCTTTCTTCCAGGATGCAAAACCCTTGGTTATAGAAGGACTTTCTCACCACAGTGGCAATGTGGTAATTGAAGGAGAGGTTGCTGTCTACCTGATTACCCAGATCTCTTATAACATCTTCAGTGTTCAGTGAGCCCCCATCGATGTGGTAATTAGCAGGGACTGAGTTTTTTACCAAAGGGAATGATAACACATTTTTTGGCGTTTAGCTTAAGGCCATGGCTGTGACACCAGTCATTGGCCTCAATGAGGTCTTTATGTGGGATGTCTGCATCACTTGAGGAGTTTACATGGCTCCCAGCTTGCAGTCATCTGCGAACTTGGTCGGCCAAAGTCCTTCTCTGCTGGCTTGGACTTCTGAAAAGTAGATACCAAACAGGAGAGGACCCAGTACCAATCCCTGTGGGACTCCACTCTTGACTGGTTGGCAGTCTGACTTGGAATCCGCTACTTTCACTCTGTGGGTTCTATCCATGAGCCAGTTTGCAACCCACCTAGTGACATAGGGGTTGATGTCTAGTTTGGTGAATTTATCAATAATTCCTGAGTAAGGAATGGTATCAGAGGCCTTGGCCAGATCGAGGTAGGCTTTGTGCACTGCCTTACTCTCATCCACAGCCTTGGTGACTGTCTCGAAAAAGTCAACCAGGTTTAGCGGGCAGAATCTTCCTTGGGTCTGTATTATGTAATCGAAGTGACACTTCTTCGAATACATAACAATTGATACCAAAAGGCCGAAATATCAAAACCACGAACGGCCATGTCCACAAATTTTTTCCTAGGGAAAAAAATTTGTCGGGCCGTAAACACAACACATACACTTCAAATCTAATTTAAGTGGGGGGCTTCACCCCCCCACACCCCCCCAACATGGGGGGCTGTGCCCCTCACACACCCTAACTAAATATACCAACTCTGAGATCACTCTCCATTGGGGAAAATGGTAAACTCAGGGAACAGCCAACTGAATTTTTTCCCTAGCAAAAAATTTGTGGACGTGGCCATTCGCACTTTTGCTATTTCTGTCTTTTGGTGTCAATTTTTACATATTTGAAGAAGTGCCTCTTTGAGTACGTAATATAGGCCCTCTTCGTTTAACAAAACCAAATTGCGTGGGGTCCAGAGTTTGGAGATTACCTATATCCTTGTTAGCAAGTCCATGATGATGTGCTCCAGAGCTTTATATATCAGACTTGACAGGCTAATGGGGCAGTAATTCCCAGGGTCTGTAGTCGGTTCCCCTTTATGGAGTGGGATGACTGTAGCAGTGCGCCATTCACTAGGGACAAAGCCTGAGGTATGACTGTGATTGAACAGGGCACACAGCTGTCGTCCCAGTTCGTTTTGTAGTTCATGCAAAATACAGCCAGGGATATTATCAGGTCCCATGGATGCTGTATTCTTGGTCTTGGACAATGGAGATTTTACCTTGCTGCAGAAATGCTGGGTGCCTAGCATTCTTCTGGTATTATGATTGGGCCTTTGGGGAGGGGGGTAAAGTTAGCACTGAATCTGTCAGCAAGTTTGTTGGCTCAGTATAGGAGGTACCATTGTGCAATAACTCAGAGCAGATCTGGGTATTGCCGTGGAGGTTCTTGATATAACTATAGAAGGCTTTGTGGTTGTTTTTAGTGTCTGCCACAATTCTGCCTTTCTAGCTGATTTAGAGGATTTGATAGGGATCTCAACTTTTTATTGAGGCTAGTAAGGGAGCTTTTCCATTCTTGGGACTTCACCTTTTTCTGCAACAGTTTCTTCCTTCTGTTGTAGAGTTTGTTGATGGCTGGGGACCACCAGATTGGCTTCCTATTTTTGGAGGAGAGTGTTTTGGTTCTATTGGTTGTGGCTAGCTCCATGCATTTATGTACGTGTTCGTACACTGCATTGGTGTAGGATTCGGCAGTCATGCAGCTATTTTCCACTGATATGGGTGCCATGAAGTTAGTCAACTCTGTTTTTAGGAGCCCAAAGTCAGCTTTGGAGAAATATTTTAAGGTGGTTACCTTTGTGTGTGTGTGTGTGGGGGGGGGGGGGGGTTGCAGCTGGAATGTAGGTCTCCATGGTGATTAGTTTGTGGTCAGATCTGAGCAGGGAGGAGTTGACTGTTGGTGTAGAACAACGGTCGCCCATGTTAGTGATAACCAGGTGAAGGATATTGCTTCCTCTAGTGGGGGTCAGGATGAGCTGGTTCAGGGCACTGGAATTGATGAATTCCAGGAAGCGTTGGGCCAGCGCATTGGTACTTGAGTAGTTTTTCCAGTTAATGGAGAGGTAGTTGAAATCTCCCAGTATGAGAGTATTAGGCTGGACCTTGATAGATTCCAAGGTGCTTAGGAACATGGAGTGAGAATCTAAGGACATGGTTGGGGTCCTATAGCTGGCTATGATCTGAATCGTTGTCTTACCCAGTGTTAATTGTACCTGAAGTATCTCAGATGCATTATGCTGGTCTACTAGTCTGGAGCTGTACAGATCTTTTATGAATATGAAGACACCTCCACCTTTGGAGCTTCCGGCCATATTCTGGGGCAGAAAAGTATGGAATGAATTCTAGTGTGGAAGCTCAGGGGTACTTTCTGCTAAACCAGGTCTCCATTACAGCACAAATGTCGACATTCTCCATTTTGAGGAGTGCTTCGAGTGAGTGCATCTTAAGATTTAGACTTCTAGCATTGAGCAGCATGACCTCAGATTGCATTTGTTTAAAGTTGTTATGGTGGAACTTTTGTCTTTGGAACACTGCCTAAAAAAGGGCACCATAGGGGTGGCAAGAGCCTTAGCTGGTACCCGGAAACCTAGGGGTAACAGATGCAGACCACCTCTGGTAAAGTATCGAGGTTTGTCATTCGTCATCCCAAGCAGACAGGTACTGGTGATCCCCTTTGAAATTCATGTATCATTTATATAAAACAACACAATAAATTCTTAAAACTTACTAATGAATTATTAAATGCTTTTTCATTTTAAAAGAATACATATAAAAATACATTAAAAATACTTTTCTCCTGAAAAAACAACATATCATATAAAAACAAAAACAAAATGAAAATGAACTACATATAAAAACAATATAAAAATACATAAAAACAAAAACAAAATGAAAATGAACTACATATAAAAACAATATAAAAATACATTAAAAATACTTTTCTCCTGAAAAAACATATCATATAAAAACAAAAATAAAATGAAAATGAACTACATATAAAAACAGCTATCTATAATATATATATGGAACCCAAATACAAATAATCAGATTGTGAAACTTTTTTTTTTTTTGATACCTGTTTGAATCCACTTTCACTATAAAATATTAAATCGATTTATGATCAATTATAACTATCTGAAAGCATGTAAAATGTGTTTAAAAATATATATGAAATATGTTTGAGAAATACATGTGATGCATATATACTAACTAGCTTGCCAGTATGACAAGATAACCTATAATCAGTCTGATTTATTTCCGTATGTATTCTGTATAAAAGGAGAGATCGTGCATGTTATAAACAGATTCTGATGGTCTGAAATTTATTGCAGATGGAGCTAAATCCTGTTTGGTAACTTGTGATTTTGGATTAAATTATTATTTCATCCATCTGCATGGCATTCCTGAGTCCACTTTGAATAGAATTTATTTTGCATTGCTGGTTTTGTTTTTCCCATTGCTGCTATGTTCATTGGGTTGGATTTGTTCCCAATCCCCACACTAGTACCCACTTGCACCTGTTATAACTTGCTGTTTTTTTTTTTTTGTTGTTTTTTTTTTTTAACAGAATAATATGTCCATAGGTTGGATCACTGCTGTACCTGTCTTACATATGCTGTTACTTTATTCAAAATGTTTACAGCTAGGATGGAATAGGTTTTTACCTGCTAGGGTCATAGCAAGCATATTTCTCAGAACTGCGCCGTAATGGGACGTTTGCCTGTTTTGGTCATGGCATGCATACTTCTCAGCATTACATCATGATGGGGAAGTTTCCTCAGTTTGAGTCTTAATATTTTCATGATCAATGCTGTTTAACATTGATAAGGTCAAGCAAACATTAAGTTTTAAGATTTTTAGCAGTTATTTATGGTAAATAGTGTTTAGTCAGAGTAAGTCATAATAATAACTTTTTGTAAATGTAAAGCAACACATTTAACCATGTTGTGAAAATCCTGGTTGAAGATGTTAGTAAGTGTTCCATATTTTGCCCATTTATTCCCCATTATGACAGTTAGTGTTACACATTTTGGAGATGGGAGGATGACAGTGATGACAACCTGGTCTTTGTGGACACTGTCACTTGGGTTGGAGTAATGTTGCTTGCACAAGTAAGAAACTGCACCTGCCCTTTTTACAAGAGTGTAACAGAATAATTCGTGAATTGATGTCAGCTTAACTGGGTGAGGCTAAATTAAGACAACGCCAGTGTTTTTGATGTTAACAGATTGCCGGATTTGTAGTTTGTTTCATCTGGACTAGTTCCTGTGGAACAGTGTTGAGTCCTGTTGACGCAGTAGTGAAGCTTGCAGTTGTGTTTCATACCAAACATAAAAATGCTGAATAAAATCCAGTACGGAGTTTGAAACACAACTAGTCTTTATTAAAATAAAAACAAATAGGTTAGAGCTTTCACGAGTAAAATCCCTGCTTTTTCAGATCTTAATACAGCATTTTTTCTAAGTATGTCTTGTATAAAACTTTTAAAACTGCAAGAACCAATAACAGTGAGTAAAACACATTACATCGTTCAATTTTTGTATGAGTTGGAGATGCTGATGTTTTTCAACAGTTTTGTGGCTATGTTCAAAATTTTGATGTATTTTTGAAGTTTGACATAAAACATAATCCACATAGGATTGATTTTTTGGACATCAGAATTAATAAGGATGATATGGATAATGTCGCCACTGGAATTTTTAGGAAACCTTACGATGTAATAAGTTGCTTCACCATAATAGTATACACCCTCCCAGTGTGTTTCCCAATGTAGTGAAAAGGTAAGCCATTCGAGCATCCAGGCTTAATGCCACAGTAAAAGATTTGAAGATGAACTAAAGGAGCTCAGTCATTGATTTATATCCAGAGGCTGTAAACATTCATATGTTAGTCCTATTGTGGAAGATGTAAGACATGATAGAGACGAAAAGTTTTGTCCTTTTTACTCTAGTAATAGGGATGGGTTACAAGATAGAAAATCTGCTAAATTCGAGAAACAGCATTTGAAGTACTCCATTTATTACAGCAATGATAATAAATATATTAGAGAGATCATTAGTAGACATTGGCAGATTCATGCAACAGATAGTAGGATCAGCAGTACAGTAGGTATGCAGCCAAATTGTAGATACAAGAACAAGAAAAATATATCAAGAGCATGTTATGTGGTAATAGAAACTACGACCAGGAAATTAATAAGATTGGAGTTAGTGAATTTTGTACAAAGCCTTGCAAAGCTTGCAGTTACTGTTCACATATTAATAAGAGTGGACATTTTGTCCACCCAGTCACTACAAAGCAGTTTAAATTTTATGTGCATGCTCATTGTAACTGTATTAATAATAGTATATTTAACTTAGTGCAAAATTTCCAATGTCTTCTACATTGGCAAGACCAATAGGAGACTGAAAGATCATATTAGAGAACATCTTTACAGTATTACCATGCACAATGTGAATAATGCACGTGCTAAACACATAGCTAACAGCTCTCCTGAGCATCAGTTTAGCTTTGTGGTCATGGAAAAGATTAAGGATAGTGAACACAAGCTCAAGAAATAAAATGGATTATAGGTTCGTAGGTAGGTACTAGGCTATTGGCCTTAGGGCCTATATAAGCCTAGCCAAAAAGGTACCCTGGCTTTCGCCACCCAAGAAAATTATTTTCCTGTGCCCCAGTCGAGCAGAGCCACAGAAATGATCCCCAGGGTGAATTTCCTATTTCCCATCCAGTCATCAAGATTTTTCTTGAAGAGTGCTAATGAGGAGCTCTGTTTGACATAGATAGGTAGTCTGTTCCAGAGTATGGGAAGTCTCTGGGACAAGGATCTATCCCTCCAGAATGAGGTATTTCTGCGGCCTTTCCAGTTGTTGTAGATGGCTTATGAGGTACATACCAAAAGGGGCATTGTACTCTATAATGGGTCTAATGAGTGACGAGTAGAGGGGAAAAATTACCTCTTTTTTCCTGGATGAGAAACCTTTTGTGATGAGGTGTGCCACGTAGAAGGATTTCCTGACTACTGTGACAATGTGATTATCAAAGGAGAGACTACTGTCTACCTGTGTCCCAATGTCTCTTATCACACTTTCAGTGTTAGACTACCACTTATGTGGTAGTTCATGGGTACAGAACTTTTACCAAAGGGGATGACAATGCACTTTTTGGCATTGAGCTTGAGGCCATGGCTTTGACACCAGGCATCTGTCTCAGTGAGGCCCTTTTGTAGGATGTCCACATCGTTAGGAGTTTCGATTATGGCTCCTAGTTTGCCTTCATCTGCGAACTTCATTAGCCAAAGACCTCCTGTGTTTGCCTGTACTTCAGAGAAGTAGATACCAAACAGGAGAGGACCCAGGACTGAACCCTGTGGTACTCCACTTGTCACTGGTCTGAAGTTGGATTTGTAGTCTGCTACTTTCACAGTGTGGGTTCTATCAGTGAGCCAGTTGGCAGCCCATCTTGTGACATAGGGATTAATACCTAGTTTAATGAGTTTATCTATAATTCCTGAATGGGGGATGGTGTCAAAAGCCTTGGCGAGATCTAGATAGGCTGTGTGAACCACCTTAACTGCATCTATGGCTTTGGTGACTGCTTCAAAGAAGTCAGTCAGGTTTAGGAGACATTGATCTACATTTTACAAACCCAAACTGGATGGAGTCCAGAGTTTGGAGATTACCAATGTCTTTGTTTATAAGTTCCATGATGATACATTCCATGGTCTTGCAGACCAGGCTCGTCAGGCTAATGGGGAGGTAGTTCCCAGGGTCCGTGGTGGCTCCCCCTTTGTGGAGTGGGATAACGGTCACTGTGTGCCATTCAGTGGGCACAAAGCCTGAGGTGAGACTATGATTGAACATGGTACTTAGGTGGGGTGCCAGTTCGTTTCGTAATTCGTGTAGAATGCAGCCTGGGATGTTGTCAGGTCCCATGGATGCTGTATACTTGGCTTTGGAGAGTGTGGTTTTTACCTGTGCAGCCATGATTACAGGAACCTTGCATTCTTCCGGTATAGAGATGGGTCATTTAGGGGGTGAGAGGGGAGTAAAGTTAGCAATGAACCAATCTGCTAGGATGTTGGCAGTATCAGTTGTTTCTGAATGTTTAGTGCCATTGTGCTGTAACTCAGAGCAGATCTGAGTGTTGCCATTGAGATTCTTGACATAGCTATAGAATGCTTTGTGGTTGTCTTTAAAATCAGTGATGATTTTGTTTTCATAACTAGCTTTGGAGGATTTTATGAAGGATCTCAGCTTGTTACTGAGGCTGACCAGGGAGTTCATCCAATCATGGGATTTTACTCTTTTTTACAACAGTTTCTTTCTTCTGTTGTAGAGTTTGTTTATGGCAGGGGACCACCAGATTGGCTTCCTTTTTTTGGAGGATAGCATCTTGGTTCTGTTAGGGATAGCATGATCCATGCACTTGTGTAAGTGCTTATAAAGTGCATTTGTGTAGGATTCAGCAGTCATACCTCTATTGTCCGTTTGCATGGGTGTCGTGATGTTTGCCACTTCCGTCTTAAGAAGCGTGAAGTTGGCTTTGGAGAAATGTTTTAGGGTGGTTTCCCTAATGGGGGGGTGGGATGTGGATGTCTAGGGTGATTAGCTTGTGGTTGGATCTGACCAACAAGGACTTGACCTCTGGTGTGAAACACATATTGCCCATGCTGGTAATGACCAGGTCTAGGATATTGCTGCCCCTGGTGGGGGTGTGGATAAGTTGATCCAAGGAGTTGGAATTTATGAATTCCAGAAAATGTTGATCAAAAGAGTCAGTACATGAGTAGTTTTCCCGGTTAATGGTGGGGTAGTTGAAATCGCCCATTATTAGGGTGTTGAGTTGTACCATAATATTTTCCAGTGTATCAAGAAATGAGGAGTGGGAATCCTGGGGCATGGTGGGGATCTGTAGCAAGCTACAGTTTGGATTGCGGTCTTGCCCAGAGTTAGTTGCACTTGGATAATCTCGGATGCATTATGCTGAGCAACTAGCCTGGAGGTGTGGATATCCTTAATGAATATGGGCATGCCTCCGCCTTTAGTGTTTCTGTTCCGGTTAGGTGGCCAAAAGATTTGGTATGAATTGTAGCCTGATAATGCAGGGGTTCTCTCTGGAGCCTTGAACCAGGTCTTTGTCACAGCACAGATGTCGATGTTCTCCATTTTAAGGAGTGCCTCAAGTGAGTGCATTTTGAGGTTTAGACTTCTAGCATTAAGTAGCATTATCCTCAGATTTTGCTTGCTTGTACCTGTTATGGTGGTGAATTTGCCTTTTGAACCTTGCCTAAAAAAGGCTGTATAGGGGTGGCAAGAGGCCTTAGCCAGTATCCAGAATCCCAATGGCTACAGGTGCAGGCCATCTCTGGCAAAGCATCGTGGTCTGTAGGTCATTTAATCCCAGGCAGACAGATACTGGATCCACTTAGAATGACACCAGAAGCTTAGCCAATTGTTGAAGTCAATTGTTTTGTCCTTGTACTGTGGTATCATTCCGGGTGATGGCAGGATGCTACTCAGGTCTAGGGTCATACTTGTCTGGGCTACAAGATCGGAGAGTTCCTCCATGTCTCTTTTCATGTAGTCCAGGGAGGTACATCTCAGGTCATTCACATCAACATGGACAATGACAGAGTCATATTTGTACTTGTGGAGTGACCTGAGTGCATGCGTTATGTGGTGGATCCTGGCACCCCCCAGGCAGCTGACAGTAACTTTTTCCTTGTTTAGCCTGGTGAGTGGAACATCAGTGTGCCTGACTATAGAGTCACCTGTGACTAGAGTGTTGGGTACGTTATGTCTTATGGGCTGTGGTTGAGTGGCAGACTGAGTTTGTGGGCTGTGTGTCATTTGGGTTGTGTTGGGGGGTGGAGGTTGCTTGCATTTCTGCTTTGGAGGTCTCTGTTGTTTATGAAGATTTTTATTGAGAGCCTCCGCGAATGTAGGTGTGTTATTTTGTGTTTCTATGTGTGTGTTTTGGTGGTGTAGGTTTTGAGAGACTATGTGATGAGTGTGGTGTGGTGCAAGTGTTTACCTTCTCCTCTTGACTGTCTAGTCCAGTCTTGGGTGAAGAGAGCTTTGCTTCCAGTTTGGCTATATAAGTGCATCTCTCACAGGTTGTAGTGTTGGGTGGTAGTAGGAGAGGGTTGTCTGTGTACATGAGGCAATTGCTGCATTGCCCCAAGATGCCCAGATTCATCAGGTAGATGGGAGAAAACTCCGTGAGCTGACCTTTAGCGACATTCCCTGATAGGTGGTTATTTATTACGTACTAAAAACTGTTTACCTGTAGAAGAGTGAGGAAAGTTGAATGCTGTAGTAACTTGTAGCTTACTTAATGCTTACAACAGGTTCTGAGCAAGTGCTGAGCTCAAAGAAACAGATTTGACTGCTAAAACTAAAAAAACTGGCTAGTTCTAAGGGAAAAGTTGAAGAGCAGACTCTATGGCGCTGGGAATAGTCTAACCCCAGCTAAGCGGCGATGCATAAAGTTTTTTTTTTTTTTTTTTAATATAACAGTAGCACATGAGCAAACTGATTAACCGGGAAAAGTCGAAAGACACAACAACAACCAATAAAAAGTTAAAAACTGTGTCCAGTTCCAGCAATCTTCCATCAGACAAGTTCTAACTGCACACTCCTGCCACTAGGGTGCAAGGGAACCTTCTCCAAAAAAAGATGGCCTGGATTAGTGCTCAAGTTATACAAATAAAGTTAGATTCAGCAGGTCTGAAATCTAGTCTATGCTACAGCAAACAAGGCATACCAATTTCAGAAAGAAACGGTTCAAATAAGCAGGCACAATAAGCCTTTAACCAGAAACTCTCAGCTCAGAAGGGTAGAATACCCTCTCCTCCCACAAGAGTGCAGACCATACCTTCTTAATGTAAAATAACTGTCCCGAAGCCCAAGTGGTTAAGCCAGAACCAATACACTTTTAGAATAACAGACACTGAGCCTTCTATCAGAATCAGGGCAGATGGCAAAATGGGTCTGAATGGACATTTGCCACTCAAGCCCATTTTAAAAGCTAGGCCATTATTTAAATAAAAATGTGTGTATATGTCAACATTTTAAAATCCACACATTTATTTCACATACACTTTTTTATGGGGAGCCACATATACATTAATGTTTTATACAGATTAGTTTTATGTACATGCATACATTTTGTTTTTATTGCTGTAGTATGAGGTCAAGAGTATCATACTCTTAATATGAAGGTCCAGGGTTTGAGCCCTAGTTTGGGTTTCTCCTTCTTGGGATGAAGTTACCCTTTTAAGAAATGTAGTTTACAGTGACCCTTTTAAGAAGTCAAGTAACTGAATGATGTAATGTGTTTTACTTACTGTTATTGTAGTTTTAAAAGTTTTATATAAGACATACTTAGAAAAAATGCTGTTTTAAGGTCTGAAGAGGTGGGCATTTTACTCTTGAAAGTGCTAATCTATTTGTTTTTATTTTAATAAAGACTGGCTGTGTTTCAAACTCCATACTGGATTTTATTCAGCATATTTATGTTTGGTTTGCGTGGAGTTTGTTAATCTTCCTAGGAGGTGTGTTGTGCTGTTTCATATTGTGTCTGACACCAGTATGACTGTTAATGGTCTGTTCTTAGCCATTTTCCAATTTTCTTTTACCATCAGAAGAATAGCTGTAGGATAGAATGTTTGATTTTTTAACAAGTAATGTGCTCAGTGATACAGGCCCTCTCTGTTTTCCAGGCTGTGCTCTCATAGTGCTCTGCACTTGGGACTTCTTCAGGGGTACCTTTGACATTAGCTTATACAGAGTGTTGCAGTCAGAATGCTGACTGTGGCTGTGAGATCCCCACATCACTGTTTGTTGTGGACACTGCAGTGGGTTCCTGCTCTCTGTAACATCATCCGTAACATGGTTCTACTTGTGTCATTTTAAGTAGAAAGCTTCCTAACCTAAATACCTGTTTTGCTTTGTATGCTCATATTGTCCACTATTTGCTGAAGAGAGATTGCTAAGAGGTTCTAGCACAAAAATTCTTCTTTTCTTTTGAAGGAAAGTGGTTTGAAAGTGATACCCATCTCATGGGTTGTTTGTGCCTGGATTGTGCCCCAGCACATGCATGCCTGCTGCAGAACAGAATCATTTTACCATTGCCTAGGCAAGTGAAACTTACTTCCCAAACTGGGGCCCTGTGGTGATCGTAATACTGTCCTTGGAAGTGGAGCTTCATGGCAGTCCTTCCCATACTTCATCAGCAGCAGCACAAGCTGTGTAGTCATTTCCTACTGAGCTCTACCATCTCCCCTACAGGCTGTGTAGTCATTTCTTACTGAGGTCTACCATCTCCCCTACAGGCTGTATAGTCATTTCTTACTGAGTTCTACGATCTCCCCTACTACCTGGTTTGGTAGCTGATGTAGGCATTGTATAACCTCAGGGAATCTGGTACTCTCCTTATGAGGTGCAAGTGCTCCTACACACGCATGCACACTCACATCCCTTCATCTACCTCTGAGTGCTACTGTTACTAGCTTAGAAAACTAAACCTACAACTTTCCCAGACTAATGAGCTCTGTGCATGCATTCATTTGCAGTAGAGAATTGTCTGGCTAGGAAAGCAGCACCCCTATTCCCATAATGGGAGAGTTGTCATATACAGATGACTTCCACCTCCACTGTCTGTTCTAGTACCTGAGCCACTACTGGAACTCTGGTCATCTGGGTTGTAATGTGAGCTTTATCTCTCTCTGTGCCAGAGAGCCAGGGGGTGCTGCTGCTTTGAACTTGTGGCAACTTTGGTGTTTATTCTGTGTATGTGTTAGAGCTCATGACGAATGCTCTTCTCTTTCAGTTTTTGGCATGTCTGTTATGTTTGTTTTTTTAAATTATGGCTTAATATTTGCATCTTTAACTTTTATTATCACTCTTTTAAAGCTGTAGAAGCAGTGTAGTGTTTAGTAACAGGATGTACTTTGGCTTTATTCTTGCTATTTTTTCTGTTAGTTATTTTTGCCTTTTGTACCAGTTAAGATTTGTACTCACAATGGAGATTTGGCCATCTGGAGTTAAGGAAGAATTGTGGTGCTGGTGGATTTTTCAGCTTTTTCCTGCTTTTATTTTTCATTTGTTGATAACATATGCACTGATCTGCCTGAAGAGAAGAATCCTGTCTTTAGTACTTTGAAGACTCATGAAATGTATGCTTTGTTGGCAGATTTAAGTCCCTCAGGCTTCGTTTCTACCTCCCCCTGCTCATGATACCCCGCATCTTTCACCTACACTTTTTCCATTTATTTTCCCTATATTTCTGTAGGACTAATAGCGCAACAAACACCAAAACCAAGAATCTAGTTCTTCAACAGCTAAATGGAACGTAACAGAGAGATTTATCACTTTTGACCTAGGCAAATTTGCATTTATATAAAAGTAATCAAACTATTAACAAGTTCACATTTACAAACCTTATTCTTCACATATATTAATATGTATCGTATAACCTAAGCATCATTACATAAATTATTCAATTCCTGCCTTTTTTAAAAAAAGAAACATCTTTATTAAACCATCACTTAAGACATAGGCAATCAAACATTTATATAAATGAAAACAAACCGCACCGACACAATCCTAGTTGCAAGCATTTAATATCACAAACCATTCTGACACACTCATAGTTGCAAACATTATACATCACTTATAATCTACCCAGTCATTTTCAATCAAACATTACATAGCTCATTTAAGTCCTGCATTCTTTTAAACCTCATTCCTCCCCTGTATGTATTGTTCCCACAGTTATCATTGTTTCCTATGTAATTTGCTCCTACCCTTTTCTAATGTTCTTGATTCCAGTTGTTTTATCTCTTTTAGTATATTCACTACTTCCAGTATAGTTGGTTTATATTTTAATTTCTATTAATTGCTTTTTTTGGCAGCCATCATAATGAGACACAGCAAGGCCTTTCCATGTCTAGGCAATTCCGATTCTGTATCGTAGTTCAGAAAAGTCATCTCCGTCATCACACCAATCTGCCCACCCAGCATTTCTGACAGTGCATCCTGCAGGGTATCCTTAAAGTCCACCAACTCACTGCACTCTCAGAAAGTATGTTCCCAATTACCTTTTTCATCCATGTCACACCTCCAACATTTGCTGTCTACCTGAGGAAAAATCCTCTGGAGTCTACTTGGGGTATAAAAATATGTATGTAAAATTTCCAAGCAAAAATTCTAAATCTTTTAGATTTTGTTGCATATTTGGGAGACATACATATATCCTTCCATTGTTTCTTTGTGACTTTCTTATCCCGTCTTTCTTCCCAATGATTTCTAACCTCCTCTGATAGATTCTTGTAGTTATCATGCAACATTTTATATGCTCCCACTAATTATTCCTTTTTTAATGTCAGCTTCTGTTCTAGATTCCTAAAAACTCTACCAGTGCTGGTCTTTCATTTACAATCCCCCTATTTCTTTCGCTTTGCCTATACTCTGATATCAGTCTTTAATAGGGAAGGCAATCTCTAATCTGCAGACCAAATAAATTCTTGGCCTCTTCCCATTCTGTCATCTTTCCCTGTCTAGTTATCTGCTCCCATACCTTGGTTTCGTTGCCAGGTTTCTCCAGTAAATTCAATCCCCCTCTTGCCTATTGTCTGTATTCCTAATTGCAGTCACCCCGATCAGCATAATCACCTTTCTTCATTCTTGTGTTGGCCTTTAAGTACTGATTAGTTGAATTTAACACCCATGTGATCTAGTTCTAAATCTATATAAGTAGCTGCATTTGAAAATGGTCATTATTTAACTTTTCTGACGAAGTTGAGTTATTGTCTTGACGAAAAGTGAATTTTACTATTGTACACTTAAAATAAACCTTTTTATTTGTTTTATTTACGATACGTGTGTGGATACTATTTGGCAGTATATTGTGGAGTGCCCGGGATTCATGTATTTCAGTTTTGGAAGTTTTTATTTCTGTTTATTGGTTAATTCCAGAACCATGCTATTTGCAAGGCTTTAAAAGATTTCATCTTAAAGCTTACACAATGCCAAATTAAACTGCATTAATATTTGACCTCTGACTAATACAGGTAAGTTGAAATTAACTGTTGTTTTTTATTATATTAATTTATATAGATATAATTTTACCATTTTTCTAAATATCTCAACAACCAAGTTCACAGACAGAACTGCTTAGCCTCAAATGAAAGCTCTCAGCTAGATGAATAAAATGTTGCTGGCAGTATGTGTGGAACTTGAGTGGTTGCTGAAATATTATAAGTTGTTTACAAAATATTACAAATGTAGTAATTACTGTGTTTACTGTGACTTATAAAATTTGGTTTAAGACCTAGAACCTAAAGAATAATACCACTATATAAATAGTTTGTTTGTTTCATTGAATGTTAATTGAATATTGTGGTTTCTCTGTCTCTCTTCAGTTAGCTTGCTAGAAGTGTAGCCACCTGGTTTTATTGGGGGTTGTTGTTGTCTTACTTTGATATTCGGTGTTTAACTCTTAGTCTAGAGGGTTTCGCTTTGCATTATAAGTGTTAGTCACGTATCTGTGTATTTATTTCTGCTAAATATCTGCGCTGTTTGGCTGGCTGCTATCTACCTGCAATCAACTGAATTACAAGCTGAGTTAAGCATACTTTGTTCTGCACTTGCATTGTTTTACAGATAGTACTACATTTTATTTATTTGTTTCATTGAATATTAAATGAATATTGTGGTCTCTGTCTCGCTGCAGTTATTTTCCCAGCCTCCCTCCCTGTTCTTGTTGTGGTATTAATCTTGGTGGCTTTGGAATTGCCTGCCCCTACTGTAAATTTGTGTTTGGACACTCCTCCTGGGCCCATCTCATTTGCTCACTCAACTGAGTACAGTGAGATCGTATTTGATTTCATACACTCCTACCAGTTCCATCTCTTCAGCTCTTTCCACTGTGTACAGAGAGAGCATTTGGGAATGGCAGCCTCTGTAGTCTCTTATTCTTGATCTATTCCACCCCTCTCCACTAACAAAAAATATATATTTATACTTTATTCAGCTGCTCTTACTGCAACTGCATTCTACCTTCTTTATTACCTTAGTTTGCTGTTCTGCTCTTAAGTGCTCAGGTGTTCTTATTCTGCACTTATTACTACTTGTTAGTAGCCTGATTACATTTGTCTGCTATTCTAAGTGTCTTAGTTTTGGTTTTAGCACTTATGCTTCAGGCCAATTATTTTACATGTTTTGTGGACAAACCCTGCTCTCTCCCTAAGTCCACCAAGTATTCAGAGCACTGTGTCTGGACAATTCCCATCAGTTTCCCCTGCCAGTCTTGTCAAAATGGGCATACTGAGACAGTGTAGCAACTGCCTCCTGTTCACAGACAGTCCCCTTTTCCTAGCACATAATTCTTCTACTTGTGAGAGATGCATGTACATCAGTAAACTGGAATCCATGCTGTCTCACACCACATTCAGTACTCCTAACAAAGAGGAGATTGCCAGCACAAAAACCACACCACCCACATCACAGAGTCGCACAGTCATGAATGCAGGGGTCCTCAACAAAAACTTAACCTAAACAACAAAGACCCCCAAAACACACTCTCAAACATTCCGTATACAATGCCAATCGCATTGCACACAGTAGTCAACACACAAGTGTCTCACAAACACAGCCCTTTAGGCATAACAATACACCAATGCAGCCCATAAGTTATAACAATAACCCAAACATAAGTTATAACAATAAACCAAACATAATAGTCATTAGTGACCCAAGGTGAGACACACAGATGTCTCCCTCACCAGGCTTAACAAGGAGAAGGTCACGGTCAGCTGTTTGTCAGGCACTAGAATCCATCACATCACGCATGCACTTAAGTCTCTCCACAACAGGTGCAAGTATGACTCTGTCATTGTCCATGTTGGTGTGAATGACATACCTCCATGAGCTATATGATGAGAGACATGATTGAGCTGTCAGAGTATGTGCTCCAGGCTGGTGTGACCCTGGCCCTGAGCAGCATCCTGCCTTCACCAAGAATGATGCCACAATACCAACCAAAAATGATTGACTTCAACAATTGGCTTAGTTTCTGGTGTCTTTCCAAGGAGATCCAGTACCTGTCTGCCTGGAATGGTTGACAGGCCTCAATGCTTTGCCAGAGATGGGCTCCACCTGTCACTCCTGGGGTCCTGGATATTGGCCAAGGCTCTTGCCTCCCCCACTGTGCATTTGTTAGTCTATGTCCCAAAGACAAATCGTCCAGCATGAAAGATCTGTCAAAAAGCAAACTGAAGGTCATGCTGCTCAATGCTAGAGGCCTTAATCTGAAAATGCACACACTGGAGGCTGTCCTCACACTGGAAGTTGCCGATGTCTGTGTAGTCACAGAAACTTGGTTCAGAGCTGTGGAGAGCACCCCTGCCTTACCAGGCTATACCTTATTCCACACTTTCCAACCACAAAATGAGGTCAGAAAGACTTAGGGTGGTGGAGTCTCTATCTTCATTAAAGACAGACACACCTCCAGACTGGTTTACCAGCATGAGGCACTGAAAGTACTCCAGGTGCAACTGACAGTTGGCAAGACACCCATCCAAGTTATAGCCATCTATACATCCCCCTCCATGTCTTAGGACACCCGCTCCTCCTACCTGGACCTGCTTGACTCCATCAATGTACCCCCACTAACACCCTGATCCTTGGTGACTTCAACTACCCCACCATAGGCAGGGTGAACTGTTCCTGTACTAATGCAGTCTCCCAATGATTCCTTGACTTCATCAACTCTAACACACTAGACTAGCTGGTCTCATCCCCCACAAGGGGAGATAACATACTGGACTTGGTTCTCACCAACATGGATAATCTCACCAACATGGATAACCGCTGCACCACTCCCATAGTATGTTCTTCCCTGGTGAGATCAGATCATCAATCTGTCTTATTCAAAGCTTCTATCCCACCCAACCCCTCCTCAGTCATAACCAGGCTAAAAAACTTCTCAAAAGCTGACTACACCCTCCTAAGGGAGGGTATCAGCAGCTTCACACCACCACCCCCCTCAGAGGATGCAAACAACTATGATGAACAGTACACCAGTGTAGTATACAAGCACCTGTATAACTGCATATACTCAGCCATACCCAACAGAACTAAAACCTGCTCCTCAAAGAAACACAAACCTGTCTGGTGGACATCCTCTATCAACAGGCTTTACAACAAAAAGAAGAAACTGTTGTTCAAGGGTAAAAAGAAACAAATTCCAAATCAGAAAATCTCTCTCCTCTGCCTCAACAAGCAAATTAGATCACTAGTGAAAAACTCCAAAGTCAATTATGAGTTGAAACTAGCCTCCGTTACATAGGGAAACCACAAGTCCTTCGGTTACATTAGGAACCTCCATGGCTTAGCCCAAGTTTGTTCTGAATTAGTAGTTAATGGTACCACTTATGCTGATCCTGCCAACTTAGCCAACCTGCTAGCTGATAGGTTCAGCGCAAACTTCACCCCCTTATTGCCCCCCAAAAGCCCAGTCGACATCGCCGATACTTGTCTCACACCTCACATCTCCATAGATCAAGTGTTAAAGGCTGTAACCAAGGCAAAAAAACACAGCTTCCATGGGACCTGATAATACCCCAGGCTGTATTCTGCACCATCTCAAGCAAGAACTAGCTTCACCATTGAGCACCCTATTCAACCATAGCCTAATTACAGGCTTTATTCCAGCAGAGTTGAGAACCGCTATTGTCATCCCCTTGCACAAATGTAGTGCCACTGCTGACCTGGAAACTATCACCCCATTAGCTTGACAAGTCTGATCTGTAAAGCCATGGAGCGTATTATTATGGATCTCATAAACAAGGACATAGGCAATCTCCAAACACTCAACCCCACCCAGTTCGGATTCGTCAGGGGCAGATCTTGCCTATTGAACCTCGTTGACTGCTTTGAAACAGTCACCAAGGCCCTAGATGAGGAAAAGTCAGTACATACAGCTTAGCTTGACCTGGCCAAGGCTTTTGACACAATTCCCCACTCGGGCATCATCGAAAAGCTAACAAGTTTGGTGTTAATCCCTGTGTCATCAGATGGGTGCCCAACTGGCTCACAGATAGGACTCACAAGGTCAAAATAGGTGCCACCACCTCCAACAGACCTGTCATTAGTGTTATTCCCCAGGGATCTGTCCTGGGATCCATACTGTTTGGCATCTACTTCTCAGAGTTCCAGGCAAAGATAAAGGGTCTGTGGCTGACCAAGTTTGCAGATGACTGTGAGTTGGGTGCTGTCATTGACTCCCCAAGTGATGTTGACATACTTCAAGAGGTTCTCACAGCTACAAATAACTGGTGCCAAAGTCATGTTCTTAAGTTAAAATGCAAAAACAAATGTATTACCATACCATTGGGCAAAACCATGGCCCCTACTGATTACCACATCAATGGCGACCCCTTAAGCACACAACCTGTGGTGAGAAACCTGGGTACTCAGGTTGATAACAATCTCACATTCGACCATCGTGTGGTCAGAAAAGCCTTTTACTTAGTTCATGTCATAAGTAAAGGGAATGCATCCTGAAAAAAGGAGGTTATTATCTCTCTGTACTCTTCCCTCATTAGACCTATAATTGAATATAATGCCCCATTTGGTATGTACCTCTCCAAACACCTGCACCAACTGGAAGGGCCACAGAAATACCTCACAAAGAGAATCCATGGCCTTCAACACCTGTCCTATATGGACAGGTTCAAATCACTATCACTTTACTCAGTATCATACATATTGCTCAGAGTTGATCTGTTTCTCACCTACAAGGCAGTATTGGACCCTGCCCTACTAGAGATGCTCTATATCTGTAAGTCTAACTCCTTATCCATTACCTACTTGATAGGCCTAAATCTAATATGCAACTTCAACAAATCTTGCTGGAGAGACAGAGTTGTCTTTCAGAGGCTGCCCCGTCTCTGGAATAGACTTCCCATACATGTCAAGCAGAGTACCTTGCTGACCCTTTTCAAGCACAGCCTTGATGAGTAGATGGAAAACCACAAATTTATCCCAGGGGTTGCACCTTTGTCCCTCACTGACAGGGGCACTAGGGGCTGATGGAGGTTTCTTTTTTGAAGGTAAACTCTTGGCTAGGATTGTAAGGGCCCCAGGGCCGTTAGCCTAGTAACCTCATATGATCCAATGAAGAGTTTGCCATTCATACTTCTTTTGTAACCCGCATGTTTCCAGAGATATGAACATTTGTTTGAAATGTGAGGACATAATATGATACTGTCAAAAGGTTTTGACTCCATCCATTGGAAGTTACAGCGCACACATTCTGATCTCCATTGGAGTGAATGAGTTTGCTGTGTAGCTCTGAAATACCCCTTCAAATTGGGTAATCCCAATCTACCCTGTTCTTCTGGAAGAAACAGCATATCCCACTTAATTCTTGCTGTCTTCCCCTCCCATATAGTCTTTCAGCTCTTTATTAATTGTTATCCACAACTCCTCTGGTTGACTAAAGGGGCTAAAACATTTTAACTGCTGTATCTTGCTATCCATATGACAAAGCTTCCTATTTTCACAGTTTTGTATTATCTTTTGTTTAGACTCTTCACACATATCCTTAGCTGCCACACCAGAATCATTTTTAATCCATACTCCTAAATACTACTTCATTTTATAATGTCCCTGTGAAGACCCACCACTGGACCAGTAATCAAGGAGCCTCAATCCTCACCACTGGCACCAGTGAGTGACGTACAATGGGAGGATGACAAGTACATAACACAGTATTTCCAGATGCAGCTCTCTACATCAAGTGCTATTTCCTTTAAGAGCACACAGAGACCACAGTCAGTCTGGGGCTGGTTTCTCTCTCTTTCTTCAGATTCCCAGTAAGACTCCCCACTGGCACAGCTATAGAGCTGAGTCCTTAGCTGGGGTTCCAAGCCAAGTCCTCCAGTACTCTCTCTGTCCAACCAGTGCTTTGTGTCCCTGCCCAAGTAGCTGACACACACACTGTTGGAGATTTGTTTTACACACACACACACACACACCTGGGAGAGGCTGGCACAGGTTTACTAGATATGCCCCTTCTGCCCAGACTATGTTAGTTATCACTGCCACCAGAACCACTTATCAGCTACTTTAAGGCCCTTAACAAAAGGTGTTCTGTCTTACTGTGTAATAGTAATATTAATACAAATGGTAGTTTGACACAGAGCAAGACTATTAGGAGTGGCCCAAAGTGTCACCAAATAAATATGTAAGTATTCTCAAAACTTAAATATTTCTAGACAGATCAGTCAAAATGAAAGGTTAAAATATATTCAATAATAAATAACAAAAAACAAGACATTATTAAATATATTCACAGTGACATCAGAGTTCAGAATCACAGGAAATATTTAAAACAACATTGCAGGACAGTCTCAGATAAATAAAGAAAACATGTAAACTAAGATTTGCTATATTCCTGACTGTATCCAAGAGAAATATACTATTCCCTAGGAACTTACTTCATCAGAGCAAAGCAGATGTGGTGAATGGATCTTCTAGTTGTTGTTAGGTCCAAGACAGAATACAGAATGCTCTGTCTCTCTCAGAAAGTTCTCAAATTAATATCTCAAATATTACTGCTGGAATAGCTTGCAGAATGACATCATTTCTTGTCATCTGACTCTATCCTAGCTGAACCCCCCCCCTGCTGGAAGCTGTCAGCATTTAGTATCCACCTGTGAAAATACTCATACAAGGGCTTTTCCTCAAATCTGTGGTAGATGCTGGAATTCATAAAACAACTGTATCCTCTTTTGCTGCCATAAAGTAATTTAATTTCAGCTATTTTTCTGAAGTTTTGCTGGACTGAAGTTAGCCTCCTGTGTTCCAGTTTTGACTGTTAAAATATGTACATTTAAACAGCTACAATAGTGCATATACAGTTCTGTTCTATTCCAGTAGTTAACACTGTGAATATATTTCAAGCACTTTGCAAAAACCTTTTCAACACATGTCTGTAAAAACAAGTTTGATACACACACGCCATACATTTCTAATACATTTGTAACACTAGCATCTCATTTAAATCATGTTGATACTCACAAGTGACATATAATTACAGTTTGCTACTATAGAATTATATGTCAAAATGACATTTAATTATTTACAATTTATCAGTATTCCCTTTGTTTTAGCTTCATTCATTTTGTATTCCGAAAATATTTGAGACTGTCTCAAAATGTTCCACAGCACTGTAATTTCTCTCTCTCTTTTTTCCAGGTATAAAATAATATAATCTGCAGAGCCTGTTTTTCTTGACTACCATACCAATTACATCCTTGAATTTCTGATTCCCTTATTTTCTTTGTGGTGGTTATTTGTGGTTCTAAATATAATGCAGATAACAAAGGGGAAGGAGGGCACCCCTGCCTGGTTCGTCTTCTCAAGCAGAAATTATCAGAGAGGACCCCACCCACTTTAATTTTTGCCTCTGATCCCTCACGTGTCCTCCTAATCAACCTTAAAATTTTTATCAGGAAATTCAAATGCTTCCATTGCCCTGCTCATAAAGTCTCAGCTTACTCTGTCAGATGCTTTCTCTGCATCAAGACCCACCAACAACAGTGGTATTTTCTTACTTTCTGCTTCCCTCTGGATGATCAATGTTCTCTTAATGTTGTCAAATGTTTGCCTCCCCTGCACAAAACCACATTGATTGATATCTTTCTATTTTGGCATTACTTTTGACATTCTTTTAGTCATTATAGTCATGAACACTTTATAGTCCTGGTTTAATATTGTAATGGGTCTGTATGAAGCTGGATCTGAAGGATCCTTGTCCCTTTTAGGTATTAGCTACCGCTGCTTTCTTCCAGGATTCTGGTACTTCTCCTCCTCTTAAAATACTGTTAAACAAAACCTTCCAGATATTTAGCAGTTTTTTTTCCTCCTAGTATCCAAACACTCCACAAAAACACCATCTATTCCTGGGTACTTTCCTGTAGATTAGCTGTACATTACAATTTTATTCTCCTATCCTTGTTATACATCACAATTTTATTCTTATCTACTCCTGTCATAACCGTTAGTAACTGAGCCTCATCTACCTCTGACCTTCGCATATTTAATTCTTCCATAAACATTTCCATTTCTACCTTTTCTTGATTTCTACATTTCTCTGCTTTATACAGACTTTCATATAATTTCTGAAATATTTCTAATACCTTTACAAAATCACTTGTTAACTTCCTTGTTATAGTCTCCCTAAGCTCAGCGACAGCCTTTCTTCTTTCTGTTGCCTTGTTGTCTGAGTCGTTATGCTTAAAGCTTTTATGGTCTAGAATTACCATCAAAAAACAGTTGCTTAATAGCAATCTCTGTAAACTTGTGTATATTATCGAGGTAATCCATTATTTTCTGCAGTTGATGCTGCTCTTGTTCTGTGATATTCCCTGTATTCTGTAATACTTTTAACATTTGTCAGTCCCTGTAAATAATTCTCATTACTTTTTAACCAAAGCTCCCTTTCTTTTCTTTCCATCCTATTTTAAACTCCACCTTAATTGTATCCCACTCCCTAACTATATTTTCAGAAGAAATTTCTATCCTCTCTAATAGCTCCTGAGTAATCTCCATCAACCATTCCTTAAATTCCTCTCCTTTCAACAGACAGGTGGGAAAATGCCAGTGTCTCATTTTTATTTCATTACCCTGTGTATTTATTTAAGTTATTATTGGCACAAGATCTGAAATAGTTATTGGGTGCGTTATCAAGACTTTCAATTAAATGCACATGTCCCTGTGAAATGTAAATTCTGTCTAGCCAAGCCCAGTTTTTATATCTTGGAGAATAATACGTAAATTCACTTCAGACTCCTATTACTGAAATCACTTTTTCCATGACAGATATTTTCATAAATTTCTTCAAATGTCTACCCTCCTTTGTTATACTTTCCCTTCTAGGCCCCCCAGACACATCTTCACTGCTGCAAATCAAATTCCATTCCCCACCTGTAAGTAATATTCCTTGTTGAAAACTGATTATTTCACCCAGAATTTTTAAGCTCCATTGTAGCAGTTTTAGTTGGAATATAAATATATGCCAGTGTAAGCCTCTTCCCCTGCCAGTAGCCCCCTAGCAGTACGAATCTGTCATTATTGTCTTTTATTATCCTCTTCTATCACTATTGGAGCTCCTCTTGCAATTAATATAAGTACTGCTATTTTCCTTTCTCTGAGGTATTCTGTTGAATAACCATCCTGAAGACATTTCTTCATCAACTTCACATGTTCAGTTCTTTCCAACCGTGTCTTCTGTAACAGAGCTATTTGCACTCTACATTTTTTTGATATAATTCACGACTCTTTCTTTTTTGTATTTATCTGTGAGAGAGTTGCATTGAAAAACATTACAGAAAGCATCATTGCATTAAAAAGTTATTTCCACCTTTTATGTATAACACCTTTTTTGTTAAATGTCTAGTTCCAGCTTTTGTGTTACATGCATACACTGCTTGGCAGGTAGAACTTTTATACAGTTGTTTCTTATCATATCCATTTGAGTCTATATCACGTCTTACAAAATGTTTTGGTTTATTGAAAGCCCTCATACAATAAAACAAACACACCCCCAATACCCCACTAAAACCTTTTAACTTAATACTAACACACAAAACTATGTGCATCTTCATATATTGAAGTTTTACCTCTTAACAGGAACAAACATATCTTAACAGGCTATTTCTAAAAATAACACCCAAATTATACTACTACCAACCACAATGCCAACACTTAAAATACTCCTTATTCTTCCATTATTATCCCTGCTTCTCCTCCCATATATCCTCACCATCTGTGAGATTCAACTCAACCTAGGTTTTCACTACCCTAGATTCCATACCTACTGCCTACCAGTATTAAATGAAAATGTATACTTCTCTACTCCCCACTTTTTCAACTCCTCTGCCCCTAAATACTTCAAACCAGTTAGATCCCATCATGCCACTCCAAAAAACAAACAGTACCAAAAAATCTTACATAAAATGCTAAAACTCATACTTAACCTACACTGCAACCTCACAAAACATGGGGACATCCACCCCAACCCTGGCCTAGACTACACTGCTGCACCTGGCTCCCACAATACTAATTCCACCAATATTACTCTAACAAACCCCCCAACTCACTCCTAGCCTGTATCTAAACATTAGAAGCTTAAATAATAAGGTTCACTACCTGCGTGCTCTCTTAGCAGCCCATTCCCAGACATATTATGTCTTACTGAAACCTGGCTAAAACCTGCAACTAAAGATAATGAAGTAATTCCACCTGGGTATCAAATACTTAGACTAGACAGAGCTAACAGGAAAGGTGGCGGGGTCACTCTTCTCTACAAAACTACCCTTACAGTCACTGCAGATACCAAACAACCACCCCAAAATAATGCTGAAACCATGATTACCAAACTGCAAATTAACAAAAGCAAGTGTATATACATTGTCTGTGTCTACATCCCCCCTGGTAAAAATGTTAGCACACTAGAAGACACCCTGCAATGGTTGTCCAGTAACTACCCCCAAGACACCATTGTACTTGGTGACTTTAACATTGATTAGAGCTCTTGCTCCTCTAAATCTCCCGCTACCCTATATTAACCTTTATGGGTTTACACAAGTCATTTCCACCCCCACCAGGCTCAATAAATCTAATAACAAGAAAGTACCCTAGATTGGATACTTATTAATGGCCATCCCCATTCTTACAAGTCAGGGACCCTGCCCAGTGACCTAAGTCACCACTCCCATACCTATATAGTCAAGCTCAAAGCCGATAACCCCCAACTACCCACTTCAAAAATATAAGAACCAACAAAAACTTTAACCTTACCAATTTCCAGAACGAGCTCAGAGCATGTAACTGGTCTCTCCTAAAATTACTCCCACTGGATGATGCAGTCGAATACTTCAACAGCAAATTCCTTACCATCCTCAACTCACATGCCCCTACCCGCTTCATCAGAACCAAAACAAAAACAGCACCTTGGCTATCTAAAGACACAAATTCTAAAATTATACTTAGAAATAAATGGGCCACTTGGCGTGCAACAAAAGACCCACAACACCTTCTTAAATGTAGACAGTTAAGGGAACAGTACCAAAAAGTCTATTATCCTAGACAAGAAAAACTTCTCTTGTCACATGCAACAGATAAACTATAACAATCCCCAAAAGTTCTGGGCTGGCATAAATAAACTACTTCACCCAGGACATACTTCTACTCTGTCCCCCCCACAGCCTGTACTCATGAGTTACCCGTAGACACTGCAAATACCTTCAATAACTTCTTCACAGAAACTATCCAGACCCTGGCCAACCAACTCACTCCCACCTCCTCTCTATTAGATAACTCACCTAATACCCCCACTCTTTTACCTTTCAACCTGCCCCATCACATTAGTCCGAAGTCTTATTAAGAAACTAAAGCCTACCACTCTCGCTGCTGACCTTCTCCCTGCTGAGTATTTGCAAAGGGCTGCAGATGTCTTAGACTACCCAGTCTCAATCTTGATAAATAGAACCCTATCTGAAGCCTCCATCCCCTCTATCTGGAAAGTATCCCATGTTATACCTCTACACAAAGGTGGTAACTCCATAAAACTATCAAACTATAGACCCATAGCCATCCTTTCTACTCTTGCTAAAATAATGGAAAACATGTGTCCATAAACAACTCATGCACCACCTAATGCAAAATAAGCTGCTGGCTGAATCTCAGCATGGCTTCAGGCCATTTCACAGCACCACCTCAGCTCTTCTCTCTTTCACTAATGTCATTAACCATAATCAAAATAACAACCTTCTTTCCTCTGCTCTCTTTCTAGATCTATCCAAGGCTTTTGATAATGGTTGACCATCAGTTACTCATCCTTACCCTGAAAGCCTTCTCCTTAGACCACCACTCTCTCCAATGGTTCCAGTCCTATCTATCTGAATGTCAACAGGCAGTCCTATGGCAAGATAAACTATCATCTTGTCTACCCATCACCTTAGGAGTCCCACAGGGCTCAATTCTAGGACCCCTAATGTTCTCCATGTTTATTAATGACCTCCACACCATCATCCCTAAAGCATCATGTATTCAATGTGCAGATGATTCCACGTTGATCTGCTCAGCCACCTCCCAAGCAGTTCTGTAATCTCTAACCCAAAGTACTTTCAATAATGTTGAAAATTGGCTCACTAATCGCCATCTGTTATTAATCCCAAAAAAACAAAGCTGTCCATGTTCACCCCAACTCGTAGGTCCAACCCTCTCCACCCATTAGCAGTATGTCTAACAATGGGACCATTATCTCCCCTGAAGCTGAAACCAAACTCCTGGGAGTCATTATTGACAATAACCTTAAATTTGATGCACATGTCAATCAAACCATCAAAACCATAAACAAAAAAATTGGATCCCTTTATAAGATCAAACCTTTCCTCACTCCTCTTTCTAGAACTGCTGTAGCCCATTTTCATCTCCTATCTAACCTCCTTTATGCCTCCCCTCTTCTCACAAACTTGGGCACAACTTACATTAACAAATTATCCCATTACTATAACCACATCACTAGATTTGCCACTGGCTTAGCCTATAGGACTCACCACTGTCACAACTTCAATCTTCTAGGATGATTTGAACTACCTTCCCTACTACAGTATAACCAGCTCATAGTTGCTCATAAAGCACTCTACCACCCTGATAACACTCCAGCACTCAAAAATGTTGTCAGCCTATACAGTAACCACAGTAAACTTCATTCATCCAATAGACTACTGATCCAAACAGTGAAATCCAACAACACAGCTGGTAATGCCTTGTTTTCCAACTTGGTCGGCAAAACCTGGAATCAACTCCCTGACCACCTTACTCTCAATTCCTCACTCACACTTTTCAAAGAAAACCTCAAAAATATTTTAAATCACACTGGCTATGCCCCCTTGCTCTAATCCTGACTAGAATCATCTTTGTGTCTCAAGAACTTTACCACAATTGTATTATGCATATTAAATATCCTAATGTAGAACTTCTTAACTCTAGCTTCTATCCTATCATCGCTCAATGGTAGTATACTCATTTCTGATTTAAAAAATTTGTATAATCAGTGTCTCTCATGTATTCTATAACTGTCTGTCTGTTGTATTGTATATGTATATCACATTACTGTATTGATATTTTACTGTGTGGAGCTTTTCTCCCCGGGCCTCTGCTGAAAATGGACATGCATCCAGTCGGACTATCCCAGTCAACAAATGTAAAATAAATAAAATAAAATAAATATTCCAAACTGACAGCTGCACTCAAAGACTTGTTTTAACCTAAGAGAAAGGTTATCCATGCTAAGATGCATAGTGCAGCTTGTGCTTCTACTAAGTGCTGACTGGATTTGACTTGTCTTTATAGCTCTCCCAGCTGGGAAATCCCCTGAATGCTTTCAGAGAACATTGACTCCTAGCCAGTTTCTCCCCCCCAAGCCAATCACTTTCCACCAGACTGTAAGAAATTTCTCTTTATCAGATTGTCTCAATGGAGACATGAGACCCAGACTGCTAATTTCTCATTATCAGATTGTCTCAGTGGAGACATGAGAATCAGGCATTACATTTCTCTTTATCAGACTGCTTCCATGGAAACATGAGGACCAGATACATGACTGCTACTAAGCATAGATCCATTTGCTGGAAAGAATCTGCATAATATTTGGTGTTCTTTTTCATTTACTTGCTTTCTGCTAAAACGTGTTACTAAATCAAAGGCCCTTAATCCTGTCATCCCCCCAGGCAAAAATGAGAAAAAAGCACACCAATTGTTCTTTTGTCATGCTCTTTTACCAGGCTTTTTTCACATTGCAGTACCTACATTTCTTGAAACTGAACAAGAAGAAAGAGAGAAGGGAGAAAGAAAAGAGAGAGAGAAAAGAACAGCAGCACATGTTTACAATCCCCATTACACTTAAAAAAATAACTGAGAAAATGTTACTTTATAGTATACAAAGAAAACCATACACCACAAAAATAGGACTATTAAGGAAATATTTCTTTACTTACAGTTAACTTTCTCCCTCCTGTTCCCTTCTCTAAAGTATTTTTTCGAACATTAATGACAGGAAGTAGGTCATATGCTTTAGAGCCCCCCACAAGTCCAACAAATAAAAATTCCAATATTTTCAGATTTTCTTGTTCCGTCATATTTCACAAATATAATTATTGCATTGTAATCCCACATTAGGTTACTGGTTTTATTAGTGTTCATCTCTATCTCCCAAATCCTGTCTCTGCTTCATTTCTATGAAACACATTTCATATATATGGGGATATATATGTTTCTTACTGGGCATTATGCAACTGTTTTTAAGTATTTTGCTTTATGTCTTAATTGGATAATTGATTAATGGTGATGCTGGCTTTTAGTATAAATGTTTTCTCCTCAGAACCTCTGTTTGAGCACTGATGAAGAGTTTTTTTTTTAATCCAAAAGTTTTGTGTTTTATATTTTCTGCTTTTATTAAAGTTATTAAAGACGGTTGAGTCCCTGGTTGCTTTTTCGTTTTTCTGCTTCATTTCCAACATGCTGTCAACTCTTCTAGTCAGCATTTGTGCTCCCTTCCTTCTCTCCAACATTTTCTGTTGAAACATTGGAAAATATTTCACAGATACAGTCTCTCTGTGATCTTTAATACCAGAAGAACAAGAAGCAGTATCTCCTTCTGTTTCACAGCTCACTTATTGTTGGACAAACTTTTGTATTTCCTCCTTAGCATGTACTTCATCAAAAATGATTTTGCCCCTAAAGGGAAGAATGTCTTGAAGACAGCTAGGTGCAGCAGTCTGAATCTCACATCTGCGTCTTGACAGTCCCTGAATAGTGGAATAAATTTACTTCTCTTCTGCCTGGTGTACAATGAGTAATCGTTCTCCACAAACAGTCTGCTGTCTCCCACTTTTAGTATTTTGCCCTTCTGTCACAGTTTTGTCAGAATTGGCTCATTCTGCTTGTAGAATTGTATCTTATAGGTTGTTTTCTCATATCCAGGTGTGGAGCATACACATAATGTGTCCTTTCAACTAACAACTTCTGCTGTGGAATACCAGACCAGTTGCTTATTTTTGCTTTCTTAAAATTAACGTAGTCTGTTCCTTCCAGCTTCTCTGATATAGCTGAAAATCTCAGATTTTTCCTACATGCTGTGTCCTCTAATTCTATTATTTTTTGAAACATCTCTTCCCAAGCAGTCTCACATTCAAATAGCCCTTTCTTCATTCTGACCTCTGGGTTTTGCAGATTTATCACTTCATCTGAATATCTGTTTAAAGCTTCTTCCATTTTTTTTCCAATTATTTGTTGTTTATGTTGATATGCTCCATCAGAGTTTGGTTTATTTTAACCAGGTCTGTGTGCAGTTGTCTTGCATCTTTCTGTAGGTTACTGGAAGTCATGATTGGATATTGCATTTCTTTTAGCTGAACAGCTGCAGAGAATATTCCTTCTTCCTCATTTTTTGTCTCATTTTTTCCAGGTCCTCTGCATTTCTTTTTTCTTGGCATCCAGGCATTACACTTACTAGCCAGTTACTGAAATTTACTCATAAACACAGAAGTCTACTGGCTTGCTCTGCCTAGTTTCTGTTTTCACACTGGGAGAGCTAGAATTAAGCTGTTACGCAATGTGCAGCCATCTTGGATATCCCTTCAGATGGAGCCTTGATGACTGAATGGGCTTACTCAAATTTACCCTGGTCTCGACCTTCTTGAGGAAAAAGGGATACAGCTTGAGGATGGATAGTCGTAAGGTGTTAATGATTGTAAGCCTAATTTGACATGAAGCACCTATGAATGAGTTAGTACCTTGTAATATTTTTGCAGTAACGAGGGTATGTTAGTGTATTGGTTATATTCCAAAGCAAGTGTAAGTAGCAAACTTTTTGAGCTGGATGGGATCTCCTTACTGTATACAATACCAAGTTGTATAGTTTTTGGTGCAAAATTATTTTTGCTTTTTATTCTGTTAAGGATGACTTCCTGAAGTTTTTCATAGAGCTAGAAGCACCTGCCGCACTATCATGAAAGACTGAACCCACAATGCCTCATTTCCTGAATTAATGTATAATCTATTATATTTCCATGCTAAATGCATCAGCTGGAGTTTCGTATTTCCTAGAAAGGCAATATGCCAACTTGGTCTCTCAGAAGGCACATCTTTCTTTGAAAATTAACCCATCACATTATATTAGTGAAACACCAGTGTAAGAAGCTAATCTCCTAAAGAAATAAGTTGTTTTTGCCTACCCAGAAAGATCTACATTTGTATCTTAAGTCACTGCCCAATACTTACTGTGACTCATTTTTGTGGGTGTGGTTGTACAGAAAAAAGTGAGAATCCTGAGTAAACTTGAAAATGTAAAAATCAAACATCACACTATAATCTTCATTATTTGTTAAACACTTGCAATTTTAACAAGAGTATTAATTGAAAAACAGATTCTTCAGTACATGTGACACACTTTAAGGAGGCAAAGAGAGCATATTTACGCCTTTCTGTTAGGGCTTCATGTTAAAGCACAGTCTCAGCAGTGACCTCAGCTATTAGTTCCCTTCATTCTAAAGACAGGCAGAGGGTAAGCAACTCTTTTTCTCAGCCTTGTCTCCTGGTTTTCCATTAAAGACAGGCCCTTCTTTATCTATTCATCTACCTCAGAAAGTGTTTTCCATTAAGTTGGCTATGTTAATGAAGCAGTCAACCACTAAGGCCAAACATTTTAGTTGGTAAAAATTAAAGCCATGTTTTTTTTTCTGCAGCAACTGATTTGCAAAGTACCGTGATGGAGGATTCTCAATACACTATTTTTTTAAACACCTTTATTAAATAATCTCATAATTCATAGGCACGCATACATTTAAAAGAAAACACTGCATTATTTTTCATTTATATACATTACACATTATCTATGTTTTCTTTGTTTATAGCAGATGTCATTCAGTCCAGAATTGCATAAAATGCTCAATTCCTGCCTTCCCTTAAACCTTACTTCTCCTGCTGAATATTATTCTGCATGTATTGTTCCTACAAATTCCATTTATTTCTATGCAATTTGTCTGTCCCCTTTTCTAAAGACCCTCTTCCATTTCTTGCATATCTTTTAAAATATTTAATACTTTATATACAATTGGTTTAGATTTTGATTTCCATTTCCAAGTAATTGCTTTTTCGACAGCAAACAGAAATACATTTTAGATCCTACTATGTGTAGACAGTTCAGATCCTGTGTCCCAGCTCAAAAGAATAATTTCCTTAGTTACAATGTGCTTCCCATGTATTGCAGAAAGAGTACTTTGTAGGAGATTTTTTTAATCTACTAACTCATTATACTTAACATTTGCTGTTTATCAGAGGAATCATTTTCTTTTTGGGGTATGAAAATAGAACAAAGCAGTAGGGCGAGAAACACAGCTCAACGTGCCTCAGAAAGTCTAAGTACAACAAACCAAATAAGCCAAAGCACGAACATCCACACAATATCTGTTTAATAAAAGTGTAATAAAGCTTTTGAGTCAACACTCTTTATCAGTATATAAAAACTCAATTAAAACCACTCTTTATATAATGAGTGCCAGCCAATCACATCACAGAACAATTTAAATACTTAAGTACTTATTAATATACATCTCTTAGCTATCTCAAAACCAACAAGAAAATCTGGTCACTCTCTGTATTTATACTCTGTCTCTATACATTGGAATTCACTACCTCTAGCTACCAGGTTTATTCCTGGCCTAACCCATTTAAAAGCTTCTTTAAAAATTCATCTCAAAAATACATGGCTCTGCTCCTGCATAAAGCCTGCCTAATGCTCAGGTCTTCCTCTTCTCTCAGATTTCAATCCCTCACAGACTGCAAGATCCTAAAGCTCTTCTAACTCCTTCTCTGCTTCTGTACCATATCCTTAAGCTACTCCTCAGGCATTATTGCTTCTGTTCTTTAACTCTCGCTCACTATATGTCTGCATCACTAACTTTCTGGCTGCTATTTCTACATCACATATGATGAGAGTGACTATTATTGTCTGTAATGTTTTAACTGTATAGAACTCTTTAGATGTGTAGTAATATATTACAACATCTTGTAGCAGTTTGTTCTATCGGCTTACTTTTTGTGTAGTATTTCTAATGTAATCTTTATTGTATTGGATTATTCTGTATTTGTATTGTACTATATGTGGAGCTTTTCTCCCCTGGCCTCTGCTGAAAACGGCTTTTGTAGACCAAGTCAGACCACCCCGGTAAACAAATGTCAAATAAATAAATAAATAATGCATATCAGGTCTAAAAGGAAAAGCACAATTAAAAACAAATGCTATAACATCCTTCAGATCTAGGGTCTATCATAGGTTCATAGGTTTATACTAGGCTATCTGCCCTAAGGCATTTATAAGCCTAGCCCAAAGTTATGTGGCTTATGCCACCCCTTATGTTAGAAATAATGTGCCCATTAGTTTGTTGTGCCTCTGTCCAGCAGTGACACAGAGATGATTCCCGGGGTAAACCTACGATTTCCCATCCACCGGTCAAGATTTCTCTTGAACAGAGCCAGCGAGGTGCTCTGCCTCACATGGACCGGGATTTTATTCCACAGCATGGGGAGTCTCTGGGTGATAAATCTATCCCTCCAGCACGTCCTATTTATATCCGTGCTAAGGTTTAAGTCACTTGCTCTAGTGGTTCTGGTGGATTTGGATTTTTTGAGGTGGAGCATGTCCATTAATTCCGGGTTGGTCATGGCCTTGTATGTCAGGCACAGGTCACCTCTGAGCAGACGGTATGCAACTGAATAGAGTTGGAGTTTCTTCAGTCTGGCAGTATATGACAGGTTTTGGAGTCCCTTTATCCTTTTGGTGAGGAACTTTTGGGGTCTCTCCAATTGCTGCAGGTGTCGGGTGAGATACATCCCGAATGGGGCATTGTACTTTGATCATTGGTCTGATAAGTGAAGAGTACAGGGGAACAATGACCTCACTTGATCTGGATGTGAATCCCTTCATGATCAGATGGGCAATGTAGAAGGTCTTCCGAACCACCTTAGCTATGTGAATGTCAAGCGAGAGGCCACTGTCAACCTGGGTACCCAGGTCCCTGATAACCTCTTCTGTGCTTAGTGGGTTGCCACCTATATGGTAGCTTGGGGTTACCTTGTTTTTCCCGAAGGGTATGACTATATACTTTTGCGTTTAACTTCAGGCCATGGCTCTGGCACCAGCTATCAGTTTCCGTGAGACCCCTCTGAAGGATGTCTGTGTCCGATGTACTATCCACTATGGCACCCAGTTTGCAGTCATCCGCAAACTTTGTCAGCCATAGTCCTCCTATGTTTGCCTGTACTTCTGAGAAGTAGATGCCGAACAATAGGGGCCAAGGACTGAGCCCTGTGGGACACCACTTGTAACCGGCTTGGAGTCTGACATGGCTCCAGCAACTCTAACCCTGTGGGTTCTGTCCTTTAGCCAGTTTGCAACCCATCTTGTGACATATGGGTTTACATTTAAGCTGGTAAGTTTCTCTATGATACCCGAGTGGGGTATTGTGTCGAAAGCTTTGCAAGGTCAAGGTAGGCTGTATGGACTGCCTTTCCCTCATCAATGGCCTTGGTAACTGTTTCGAAGAAGTCGACCAAGTTCAAAAGGCAAGATCTGCCCTTGACAAAGCCAAACTGGGTTGGGTCCAAGGTCTGCAAGTCCCCTATGTCCTTGTTTATGAGTTCCATTGTGATCCTCTCCATAGCTTTGCAGACCAGGCTTGTTAAGCTTATGGGGCGGTAATTACCAGGGTCCATAGAGGCACCGCCTTTGTGGAGTGGGACCACAGTTGCCGTACGCCACTCCTTGGGCACATATCCTGTGGTAAGGCTAAGATTAAACAGCTGCCTTATGTGCGGGTTTAGTTCTTCATTGAGTTCATGTAGCACACAGCCGGGGACACCATCCGGTCCCATTGATGCTGTGTTTTTAGCTTTAGAGAGAGCAGCTTTCACCTGCGCATTTGAGATGTCTGGGAGGCTACACTCTGTTGGGATAGTTATCTCTCCTTTTGGGGGAGAGGGGGTGAAGTTTGCGCTGAACCTGTCTGCCAGTATGTTGGCAATGTCTGTGGGTTCAGTGATTTTTGTATCATTTTGGACTAATTCTGAGCATATCTGGGAGTTTCCACCCAGGTTTCTGACATAGCTGAAGAAGGCCTTATGATTGTCTTTTGAATCTATGGCAATTTTTTTCTCAAAGTTGGCCTTGGATGATTTTATGAGGGATCGTAGTTTCTTGCTAGTACTGATCAAAGATGCCTTCCCTTTTGGGATTTTGCTCTATCATGTAATAGCTTTCTCCTCTTATTGTAAAGTTTGTTTATGGCTGGGGTCCACCAGACTGGACGTTTGCCCTTGGTGGAAAGAGTCTTGGTTTTATTTGGGATTGCCTGATCCATGCAGTCCTGAAGGTGTTCATAGAAGGCATTTGTAAGGGCTTCCGCAGCTTGGGTTGTGGTTTCCATTGGCTCGGGGGCCTTGAAGGATACCACACCTGTCTTGAGTAGTGTGAAGTTTGCTTTAGAGAAGTTCTTCACTGTGGTCTTTTTTTTTGGGGTGGGGGATGTGGATTTCTAGTGAGATTAGTTTATGATCTGATCTCACCAAAGAGGGATATACTTCCGGTGTGGAGCATTTTGTCCCCATGTTTGTGATGATGAGATCTAGTATATTTTCTCCTCTTGTGGGGATGGTGACTAGTTGTTCCATGGCATTTGAATTTATGAACTCCAGGAACCTTTGGGCTAGAAAGTTGGGGCTTGAGTAATGTTCCTAGTCTATATTCGGGTAGTTGAAGTCACCCAATATGATGGTGTTTGGTGATACATTTATACCCTCCAGTGTCTTCAGTAAGGCTGTGTGGGTTTCCTGAGTTTGAGAGGGTGGCTGTAGCATGCTACAAATTGTAGAGCAGTTTTGCCTATGGTTAATTGCACCTGGATGGTTTCCGATGCTTCGTTTGTAGCCACCAACCTGGAGGTGTGGGTATCCTTGATGAATATGGATACACCCCCTCCTTTTGTGGTATGGTCCGGGTTTTGGGGCGGGCATGATATGAGGTAAAACCTGATAGTGCCGGGGTGCTCTCAGGAGCCTTGAACCAGGTTTCAGTCACAGCACAGACATCGATGTTCTCCATACTGAGAAGGGCCTTGAGTGCGTGCATTTTGAGATTTAGACTTCTGGCATTGAGCAGCATTACCCTTAGTTTCTTCCCGTTTTTGTTTTCTAGGGTGGTAGGTTTAGAATTTGAGCCTTGCCTAAAAAGGCACTATGGGGTGGCAAGAGCCTTAGCCAATATCCGGAATCCCAGGGATGACAGGTGCAAGCCGTCCCTTGCGAAGCAGCATGGCTTGTCAAGCATGTCATCCCAAGCAGACAGACACTGGATCCCCTTTGAATGACACCAGAAATTAAGCCAATTGTTAAAGCTGATCATCTTGTCACTATATTGTGGCATCATTCGTGGTGAAGGAAGGATACTGCTCAGGGTCAGGGTCATACCTGCCTGGGCTACATAATCAGAGAGCTCCTCTATGTCTCTTTTCATGTAGTCCAGGGAGGTGCGTCTCAGGTCGTTCACACCAGCATGGACAATGACTGTGTCATATTTGTACTTGCCGTGGAGTGACCTGAGTGCTTGTGTTATGTGGCGGATTCTAGCGCCCGATAGGCAGCTTACTGTGACCTTCTCCTTGTTCAGCCTGGTGAGTGGGACGTCAGTGTGTCTGACTATGGAGTCACCTATGACAAGTATGTTTGGTGTTGTATTTGGCCTTAAGGGCAGTGACTGCTTTGCACACTGATTTTGTGTTTTATGTGTTGTTTGTGTGGTGTCTTGAGTTTGCAGTTGCTTGGGTGTCTGCTTTGGAGGCCTTTGCTGTTTAGGTAAATTTTTACTCAGAGCCTCCGAGTATGTCTTAGTGTGTTTATGTGTTTGATTCAGTGGTGTGGTTGAGTTATGTGAGACTTGTATTGTGGTGTGTGTAGTTGCCTTCTCCTCCTGTCTGGTCTTGCCAGTCCTGAGTTGAGAGAGCTCAGCCTCCAGTTTGGCTAAATAGCTGCATCTCTCGCAAGTGTTAGTGTTTTGTGGGAGGAGGAGGGGGTTGTCCGTATACATGAGGCAATTGTAACATTGCCTCAGAATTCCCAGATTCACCAACTGGGCAGGAGAGGACGCCAGCATCTGACCCCTCGACATGCTAGAAAGAATTATGAGTTGGTATGAGACAGAAAAGTAGAGGGCTTAACAGGGAAGTGGGCACTCCTGGGGGGTTTTGCAAGTGAGGGATTTGTATAATATAGGAGTGCTTGACCTGCAAAGAAAATGCTTATAAGACAAGGGATATGCTTTTAAGGCAAGTGCTGAGCTTTTTGAGAAGAAAAAGCAATTAGGAACAAGTGCTGCGCTTTTTAGTGAAGGTGTAAACCGTTTAGGTTCCTAACAGAGCAGTTCTAAGGGAAAAATTGAAGAACAGAAAAAGTTTAACCTTGTTAAACCGGCGCTGCCCGATGCTGCTCTAGTGGCAACTCCGCTCTAAAGCGTGCTTGATAGCAGGGGCTGGAAAGAAGCAGGAATAGACCCAAAACGGACAATAAAACTACAGTTTCAAGTCAGTAACCACTCCTACGGGGGGCAGGGAAATTGCTCAATGTTATTCACTGCCACTGATCAACAGAGAGACTTTCCTTTAGCCCAAGCAAAAATGGCCTCACAGAAATTTACAAACAGTTCAGGAAACAGCAAGCCTGTAACTGAACTTTTTTAAATCTCAGAAAAGTGGGAAAAAAGCAAGATTTTTTTTTTGTTTTTTTTTCAGAGATAGCAGAGGTTCACAGGTAATATCAAGTTATAACAGTGCAGTAAATAACCCCACACAAGAGTGCTAGGTCAAGGACAGAAAATATGCAAGTTTTGAGAAAAAAACGATTTAAAAAAGTGCAAACAGGAAATTCAGTAAACAACTTTTGGTTGTGCTCTAAATACAGCTACTAATGCAGAAATCAAGTTTAACAAGCCAGAAAATGCTCAAACTAGGCAGCTATGCAGAAAAACTTAGCAAATAAACAGAGAAAAAAATACTTAAAATCTCAAAAGTGGCTCCCTTCTTCTCTCAGCGTTTTCTCCTCTTGGTGGGTGCTTCACCAACAGCCAACAAGCCTGAAAAGACGCCAAAACCACGAGGCAACTAGGTTTTAAGAGAGGAAGATGAAGGAGTTTTGGAAATGACCCCTGCTGGCCAATAAAACTACAGTTTCAAGTCAGTAACCCCTCCTACGGGGGGCAGGGAAACTGCTCAATGTTATTCACTGCCACTGATCAACAGAGAGACTTTCCTTTAGCCCAAGCAAAAATGGCCTCACAGAAACTTACAAACAGTTCAGGAAACAGCAAGCCTGTAACTGAACTTTTTTAAATCTCAGAAAAGTGGGAAAAAAGCAAGATTTTTTTTGTTTTTGTTTTTTCAAAGATAGCAGAGGTTCACAGGTAATATCAAGTTATAACAGTGCAGTAAATGACCCCACACAAGAGTGCTAGGTCAAGGACAGAAAATATGCAAGTTTTGAGAAAAAACGATTTAAAATTAAGTGCAAACAGGAAATTCAGTAAACAACTTTTGGTTGTGCTCTAAATACAGCTACTAATGCAGAAATCAAGTTTAACAAGCCAGAAAATGCTCAAACTAGGCAGCTATGCAGAAAAACTTAGCAAATAAACAGAGAAAAAATGCTTAAAATCTCAAAAGTGGCTCCCTTCTTCTCTCAGCGTTTTCTCCTCTTGGTGGGTGCTTCACCAACAGCCAACAAGCCTGAAAAGATGCCAAAACCACGAGGCCGTTAAACATAAGAATGTTTTAACTTTAAAATAGGTTTAATACTATTAATCCTTGTTGAGGCCAGGTGGCATATCAGCTCTAAAATAATTTATCCATTTATATTCAGCTCTTTCAGTTTTATTAACAATATCACTCCCTCTCTCATTCATGTAAATCTTTTGACATATCCTAAACTTAAATGCATGGTCATTTCCACTCTCCATAATATGTTTATATAATGCATTGATGATTGGTCTCTACCCCCCTATGAATTTCTGAAATATGTGAAGCTGTCCTTTTAATTTGAAGTTCGTCTTACCTATATAAAAACTTGAGCATTTCACACAGTTTGCTAAATATATAACATTCTCACTAATACATGTGGCAAATGTTCTAAAAGAAAATTTTGTTTTAAGAATAGGATGTTCAAAATCTAAGTCTGTATTAATATATTTACAAAATACAGTTAAAACAAGGAACTATGTTCTTAGTGTATGAATTACCCGCTTATCAGATCTAATATCCTTATAGCATAATAACAGCTTCAGATTTTTCTCTTTCTTAAATACAAAGAAAGGTTTATTTCCAACTGTCTTTTTTATATCACCATCAGCTTGTAAAATGGTCCAATTTCTTTCAATAATATTCTGTATTTGATGTGAATGTCTGTTATACTTCATTATGTAACCTACAGCGTGTTTCTTATCTATCCTTACCATATTATCACCATCACTTGGGGTACAATTCCTGAACAAGTAGCGTTTTGCTGAATTACAGTGTTCAGATACAGCATACTGGGCACTATTTACTAATAACCTCCTGTTATAACCTCTCAATCTGAAGTCATTAGCCATGTTCGCAATTTCAGATTTAAAGCCATCGTCCGTAGTATTTAATTAACTGACACATAAAAATTGGCTTTTTACAACACCTTTATAGATGTGTCTAGGATGCATACTACCACTGTGAACATACCTAGTAGTCAGTATGGGTCTATATCATGAAATCAAAAGACGTAAATGTTGAATACGTAATGGTCGACACCTACTTGTCGAAATACCTAAACTTGGAACAACGTAAACATCGACACTCGAAATGTTGAATGATTTTGTTTGGCCCAGCAAACAACACCCAGTGTGATAACGCCAAGAATGTAATATAAAACACACCCCACTACAGTGCAACACGTCATTCAGCGTACACTTCCAATAACACTTACAGCTAGACTTAAATATGCAATATATCTCCTAGTGCACTTAAATTGAAATAAAGAGTATATCCCCTAATAACAAAACCATACCTGAAGTAAACAAAGATATGTGAAGGTTGCACGAAAACTCCAAACTACGTGAATGGTGCATAATATCTACAGTCCATAGTATGTCACGTTATACCTTTAACAACATAGCAACAGCTCTTAGGAATTGGGCAGTAGTATACTCATGTCTATTACAAAAGACAGATTTCAAATGTCCCTCGCGTTCCATAGTCTTCCTTTTCTTGGGTGACATGGCACGTGCAGACAGAAGCTGTAAACATATCTCGTCCACCCTATTCTGCTCTCGTACTAAAACAGAGAGCACACAGGGTATATTAGAGATTCGCCTGCCAAGTAGACAACATATTCTGTGATGCCAACCCTCCACATGATTTTGTGTACGTGGCAGTCCATGATAATTTAGACTAGACACATTCCAGAAAGCAGTCGGATACATTGGAGGGAATCTACTAACAACTACTGAACAAGTAAACTGCTTACGTACACGGCCCAACACAAAAACATCGGAAAAGTAATTTAACAGCTCTTTACCCTCCACATGAAAGGTTTTACATAGCTCTTTAAATACTGCTACAACGTCTTCCTCTGGTAGGAAACTCAAAGCGATCAGTTCTTTCACAGCCCTTTGGAATTCAACGGCTGTACCATACAGTGTCGATAGTTGTAGCTGTTGCACTTTACGCCATACACACTGCGAAAAGTGAAACAGGCAACCTTTATTAATAACTTCACTGAAGTTAGCTGCAATACTTTTATTGCAGCTAACTCGAAATCGCATAACAGGAACCTCACTTTTGGTGTTAGGTTCAACCGTGTGCATAATGTAAGCAAGCATTCCCACATAAAATTGTACGCTTTAAAGGATTTCTTTGTCATTAGTGCATATAATAAAGGTACACATTTTCTGTTATTATTACAATCTATGATGGCATGTATACTATATAACTGCCTACAGAACTTCCCCTTAGTCAAAAACACACCATCCATGAACCACATTTTTCTGTCACATAGAGCCACTAAGTTTTCCTTAGTGGTGAATACCAATACATGCAAATTAGAATGTACATCCACCTTACATTCCTGAATAAAGCTAGATTCCTTTAGCTTAAATTTGTCTAATGAAATGGAAGATAGACAAGTAGTAGGTTTTGCTTTCTTTAAAAGACCTTTATGTCTTACTCTATTCACATGTTGTAACAGGGATCTACGTGTAGGTAATGTGACAGCACTCTCCAGGGAAGTACTAGCCAACATATCGTCAGCTAACAGGGCAGGAGTTGCTCTACAATCTCTGAACATGTGCTTCAGCTTTGCATGGGCAATGTACTTATCTATCTCTGTTGCATCTGGATAATGCTGATGGACAGTAGACTTTACTAAGATGTCCTGCAACTCCTTCCGTTCTGTTACAGCCCTACCCTTACACTTATGGCTCTGCTTTAAATGACAACACCAGTACCTTTTATGTTTCACAACCTTTTCTAAGACGTACAGATATCCTTCAGTCACAAGCATATCCCTTCCCTTTTGTGAATCCACACACTCGTACACATTACCTCTAACACTGGGTCCTGTTTTGTTAGCGTTAGCCATAGCTGCTACCGGTATAACAGGTATGCACGCCGAACTAGTCTACATACTGATATTTATACAATCCCTTATATTTTAATACTTTACACCATGATATTTCCATGTTATCAAATATATCTTCATTATTCTACATTATATCTTTCTATAATGTAATTCAAACATAATATCCACATATAATAATTTACATATACTGAGTAACTTGTGAGTGACGTTTCACGTCATGTATGTGAAATGGCCAAGTAAAACATTTTGCTATTTTGTTTTATGATATTTACTGCTTTCGACGTTTAGGTATTTCGACAAGTAGGTGTCGACCTTTACGTATTCGACATTTACGCCTTTTGATTTCATGATATAGACCCGTCTGTACATTTTTCTTATGTATGGAAGTATGCAACATGCAATCAGTCTTACATAATGTAACATCTAAAAAGCTAATTTCATTATCCGAATATTTCATGTCAAAACGAAGAAAGTGAGTAGTTTCATGTAACTGTTAAACAAATAGTTCAACTGTATGGCTAGTATCCATCCATAATAATATGACATCATCTACAAAACGTTTATAAAATGTTACCTTATTATGTTTAAAGCCAGTCAACATGGAATCAGATATAAAGTTCTTCCCACCTAGCTAACACAATATTAGCATACATGCATCTCTTAACAAATCCCTTACTAAAACTCAAACAAAGGTTTAAGTTGTTGGTCCCAATATCTAGAGATAGCTGTTGTAGCTCACTGTCCCCCTGAGACAATAGGTCTCATGGGGGGGGATTAAGTAAATTCTTATGAATTTTGGACTAACCATATATAAATGGACAGACTGTATGTTCAATGTACAAGTAGTTGTATTTTTCTGGAATAATAGTTACTTGCATCAAATGATCATATAATGCTGCTTTAATTCTTTATTTCATGTTATTCAAATCCATACTATGTATAACCTTAAAAGTGTGTACATCATTCAAAAAATTTTGCATTAGATCATGATACATTTCACGATCCGTAATAGTCTTCTCACTTTTATCAGCTGGTTTAATCACTACATCTGTTCTAGCACATAACTCAAACAATGCTTTCCTTTCTTCTTGTCCTAAATTAAAATATTTACTAGGTTTGCCTTTAAAAAATAATTCATAAATATAATTTTCACACATCTTAAAAAATGCTGTAATGGTTGAGCTAATAGGTACAAATACACTATTCCTTCTGAGCTCACGGTCATCATTTACATGATTTTTAAATAACAATTACAAATCTAAGCTTCTGGTAAATAATCATAACTCAGTCAAACAATCATTCAACATACCATCAATGGATGGTATAAAAGTCAAACCTTTATCCAGCACTTTCAGTTCAGCAACACTAAAAGTACACTTAGATAAATTCACAACAGTATGTCCAATTAAGTTTTCCTGCTCCGTGTTACGGATCTACCTTCGTTATTGTCCCAGGTCCTTCCTGTGAATGGATAACTTTTTTGTGGATTTTTTTGCTGGCGACTCCGGTCTCTGCCTCTGGATAGAACCTGCAAAGGTAGCTGCAGCTGTGTCTTCATTGTTGAAATATGTCGACCACAATGTAAGGGCAACTGGCAATGAGACACCAGACCCGTAGATGGTACTGTTCAGCACAAATATACGGCACGTTGCAAGAAAGTTAAAATAAAATTAGTTTTAATACCAACAATCGAACAGCAGAAAGCACAACAAGGACTAAGCGCTTTCACCAGGTAAACTGGCTTCATCAGAGTCACAGTAACACATACAGCTTGCTACTAATAAATACTACTCAATAAAGCAATATTAATTAATCAATAATTCAATTAACCACACATCCTATATTATCAATCATATTTCCTACAATACTAGAACCTTGTGTTCCAAATGTTTGATATTTGATAGCCATTCAATTGACAACAACAAATAAATAAAACATTTCAGTTAAAAAAATAAAATAATAATCATTGAAACTGTGCAACCAGTATAGATGTAATAACATTCCATTAATGCAATCCATAAATGAATGAATATACCTACTCAGAATTAATTTAAAAAAATGTGTATGTATATGTATATCTATACATATTAATTGGTGTTAAGAACATATCCTAACCCAATATGTTTTATTAAGTCATATAAAACTTGCCCTATATTTCAACAAGGGTTTTAAAGAAATGTTCTCGTTGATCCCAGGTATTCTAGTGGCATTTAATCTGATTTGCCACTCCATCTCACGGAGTGCCACATAGTTACTTGTGTCACCTTGATAGACATTTTTTGAGTAAGGAGACAAGGGACACATTGGGTGATTCACCTATTATTGTGTATAGTAGGGGTTCCAATTTAAAGGACATTTTAGAGAGGAAATTGAGGGATAATAGGCGGTCCTTTATGAACAAATGTGGATGTTGCAAATGGTGTAGGTATATAGCTGTAGGATCTTACCTCACCATTGCTGGTTTTGAACGAACCATTGCATGCCCTGGCATGTGCAATTGTTTAACTAAAAACTGTATTTATGTGGCTACTTGTATGTCATGCGACGCATTTTACGTCGGCATGACAACAAGAAGCTTGAAAGAAAGAATATGGGAACATTGTGGTTCAATTAAAAGAGGGGATGAACACAATGCACTTTTTTTACATTCTAGAGGATGCCAAGGGTTTAAGAAGTTTTTATTTTTCATAGTGGACAAGGTTTTTTCTGACTATCAAGGTGACACAAGTAACTATGTGGCACTCCGTGAGATGGAGTGGCAAATCAGATTAAATGCCACTAGAATACCTGGGATCAACGAGAACATTTCTTTAAAACCCTTGTTGAAATATAGGGCAAGTTTTATATGACTTAATAAAACATATTGGGTTAGGATATGTTCTTAACACCAATTAATATGTATAGATATACATATACATACACATTTTTTTAAATTAATTCTGAGTAGGTATATTCATTCATTTATGGATTGCATTAATGGAATGTTATTACATCTATACTGGTTGCACAGTTTCAATGATTATTATTTTATTTTTTTAACTGAAATGTTTTATTTATTTGTTGTTGTCAATTGAATGGCTATCAAATATCAAACATTTGGAACACAAGGTTCTAGTATTGTAGGAAATATGATTGATAATATAGGATGTGTGGTTAATTGAATTATTGATTAATTAATATTGCTTTATTGAGTAGTATTTATTAGTAGCAAGCTGTATGTGTTACTGTGACTCTGATGAAGCCAGTTTACCTGGTGAAAGCGCTTAGTCCTTGTTGTGCTTTCTGCTGTTCGATTGTTGGTATTAAAACTAATTTTATTTTAACTTTCTTGCAACGTGCCGTATATTTGTGCTGAACAGTACCATCTACGGGTCTGGTGTCTCATTGCCAGTTGCCCTTACATTGTGGTCGACATATTTCAATCATTTTGGCGGACTCCTGCTTTGGCGTCTTTTTTGTTTTGGACTACTTGTGTCTTCATTGTTCCTAAAAAAACCCCACCAGCAGCTCATTTGGCTCCGAGCTGTTTCATGCCCCTCTATCAGTTGATGGAGTAATATCTCCTGGATTCTCAAGAACAGCAGTTTTTCCAGAACCACTGTTAAGAGTCATGTGCAGTAACAGCTTCCCCTAGATACGTAGCTGCAATCCCTTGCTTTGAGGCTTCTGCTATATTTTTTGTATTGGAGGCGCTGTTAGAATGTTAGAATTAATGCAGTTTCACATTTCAGAAGTTGGGGCTGCTCGTTCATTAGAGTAGTTATGTGCAGGTTGTAATATTTCTTTCAGCCATGAAAAAATGCGGCCATTTTTGAAATAATTTATATCCCTAATAAGTTTGTGTCTTTTAGCAGATGTCAGGGAGTTTTCAAAATTTTTAAGTCTATCCAGTACTGTCTGATATTCATGGGTCAGACCGGTAAACTCATAAGTTGGAATGTCACTTTCTAAATTAGTAATCTCAATATTAAGATCATTTTCAGTACCTTAGAAAACGTCATTCATTAAAATCATATAATTAATACTAGTTTGCAAGTTGAGCTCCTGCCACTTTTTCATAAATCCAGGTACTTGTTACCATAAGTTGGCATCTTGGTATCACACCCATTTCTATGTACGCTGAAAAAGACAACCTCTACCATTGCAGTCTTTTGTATTTCTGTACTAGCATCTCTAAATCATGCATCTTTCGCAGGCATTCTTCTCTTGTAGTATTAGAAGATTGAATTACATTAACAGGAGCTCTTAGAGATGAAGAAAGTGACAAAAATGGATTCTCGCCAATCATTAGAAAGTCCTTCATTGTAGTTCCACTCATTTTGAGTATACAGATAAGGGGCTGGCTAAATAGTGAAACGTGCTGTTTCGCCCAAGCAACAAAATACACTAAAACAGAACAAAAAAGCAAGGCAAAAAACACAGCTAAACATGCCTCAGAAAGTCCAAGTACAACAAACCAAATAAACCAAGGCATGGACATCCACACAAGATCTGTTTAATAAAAGTGTCTTTATCAATATATAGAAACGCAATTAAAACCACTCTTTATATAATGAGTGCCAGCCAATCATATCACAGAACAACTGAAATATTTAAGTACTTATTAAAGTACATATCGGGTCTAAAAGGAAAAGCACAGTTAGAAACAAATGCTATAACATCCTTCAAATCTAAGGTCTATCATGGTTAAACATAAGAATGTTTTAACTTTAAAATAGGTTTAATACTATTAACCTTGTTGAGGCCAAGTGGCATGTCAGCTGTAAAATAATTTATCCAATTATAGTCAGCTATTTCAGTTTTGTTAGCAGTATCTTTTCTAAGCTCTTCTGATTGATTCTTATAGTTATCATGCAATATTATGTATATCTTGCTAATATCCCTTTTTTAACACCAGCTTCTGTTCTAGATTCAACTAAAAATTCTACCAGAGCTGGTCTTTCACATGGTATTCTCCTTCCCTTTCTCTATGCCTGTGCTCTGATATAAATCCCTGGTAGGGAAGGCAGTCTCTAACCTGTCTTCCAAACCTGTTCTTAGCTTCATCCCTCTCTGTTACCTTTCTTTCTCTAGTTATTTCCTCCTAATATATTGGTTCCTTTGAAAGTTTTCTCCAGTAAATTCCAGCCCCTTCTTGGCTATGTTTTGCACCCCCCTACTTGCAGTCACCCCATTGGCCAAATCACCTTTCTCTAGTCTTGTATTAACTTACTTTTTAGAATATTTTCTGCAACTTTATGAATGTAATATTCTGTATGGCTGTTCTTATTCTCCTGAAGGATCTACCTCTAAAATCCTACCCCCCCACCCCCACCCCCACCCTCGGCTTCATCATCATCCCTTCCCATTTTGAATTACAACCTTCTGTTCGGGTTGATTTGGCATTCATACTTCATTTATAGGCAAGTACTAGGCTAGCTGCCTTTGCAGACCATTTTTTAAACCAGCCAATTTCCCTTCAAAGGTGAGACTCAAACCCTGTACCTTGTGTCTGTGAGGCAGATGCCTTAACCATTATGCCAGTCCCAAAATCCTCAAAGTCTCTTTGCCAGCAGTCTGAACTCTGTATTTGAATTCAGTCTGTGAGTTTTGTCACATTGTTTCAGCTACCAGGCCGAAAGCAGGTAAGTACTGCATTTGGGAATCTTCTATTTATTTTGTTCTGGTTACTTATTTTTTTTTACATGGTCTTCCAGAATAGGGAAGTGGGAGCGTAGGAAGCAGATTTCCCATAAAGACAGACACAAACAGTGCTTTTTCTGTTTAGTCACTGACCATGCTCGCACTGAGTGTGATATATGTCAGATCTTTGTACCCATAACCCTGCACAGTCATCTGTCCTCTTTAACCATGTCTTTAGAGAACCAGTGTCTGAAGTTGTTAGCTCAGGAAACCATAACTTCTGTTTCTGCTTGCCCAGATGTTCAGCTGCTTACAAAAAAATAAGTCAAAAAGCTGCATTTAGAGGCTTCTGCTATCCAGTTTGTGTTAGATATCTCCATAGGGTTGCATACAGAACCTGAGGACTGTCCAGTTCTGATGCCTGCTCCCTCTCCGTTGGAGACTGACAAAGAGTTGACTATTCACACAACCACTGAGGCTGAACCTACAGCTACTGCAGATGAGAAAGAGAAGCCCTGGCTTATATTTGAAGGATCTAGGGGAATTCCCCAGATTCTTGTGAAGGAGGAAGCCCCTGGTTCCCTCCTTAAAGTTAAACAGGGTAAAGAACCTCCTAGGCTTGTTAGGGTGAGGTTCATGTTAAGAAAAAAAAAAAGACCAGGCATGTGGTCCCTGTTGCAAAAGATTTCCATAAGGAGTGGCAGGATTCCACTCTGGGTGTTCTTAAGGCTGTCATGGCATTAAAACCTCCCTCAGGGTTTGTCAGTGCCTTCACCTGCTGCCTTCTCCTCCAAGCTTTCCAACAGACTCCAGTCTTCTGATTCGCTCACTCACTGCTCCCAGATCTATTCCCCTCCTGCACTGAGTGTAAAGGAGGATGATACTCTCTCCCCTGATTCCCATATTGAGGAGCTGTCTTTTGGGGACACAATTGTTAAAATGATGGAGCATTTCAAGTGGGAAAGCTCCCAAATGTCTTAGGTCTAGAAAAGATATGACCTATTAAAAAGGCTCTCCTAGGCCTTCTGCAGTGCCCCCTGTTTTGGAAGCCCTCATGGGATACTTTTACATCTGCTTCACAGGCTCCAGAGTCTCAACCTCCTCCCCCTAAAACAATTGACAAGTTTTACAAAGTTCCTAAGACACAGAAATTCCTGTACAAGAGTCTTTCTGATCCAGCAGTGATTTTTCTGTCCACTGATAAATCTTCTAAGCTGATTCCTTTCTCCAAGCTTTTGCCTTCAGTTAATGGCATTCAGGCTATGGTAAGAAGATGAATACCTCTGCCACCTTAGCTTTTAGGGCCATAAATTTCCAAACCTTTATGACCCAGGTATGTTTTGGCTCTGCTGTCCAAGCTTGGGGGGGGTTGACCGACATGCCTGACTCTGAATTAGTCATCTGCATTTTCTACTGGGTTCTGCTTCATAGGCTGCTCACTATTCCATTAAATGCAGTTATGATACTTCTGATGCCTCTTCTATGATGACTGTGTCAGGGTCAGTTATCAGGAAGTATTCCTGGCTTAGGTTGCAACCTCTCCCTGAAGATATTAAGGCCAAATGTTTAGAGTCTGTCTTGGACACTTAGAATCTGTTTGGCTGTGCTACTGCAGACCTCTTTAAAACATTGTAGGATAAAGAGAAGGATATGCAGGACATAAAACATTTTTTTTGTCTCCCCATATCTACGTTTCACAGGAACTACCCTTTCAAGAGTTCATTCGTGCACAGTCATCCCAAGAAACCTTTGAAGGATAAGAGATCTTCCAAGAGAGTATTTCCTGAGAAGCCTGCTCAGGATTCTATGGGAAAGAAATTTTCATTTCCTGACAAGTCTGCCTCTATCTGATATTCACTCTTATTTGCTCCTCAGCCAGCTTCCCCTTTCTTACTGGTTAACTCTGTCTTTTCCAGTTTGGCAGCACATCATCACATATTCTTGGGTTCTTTCAGTCATACCATAATCGTTATTTCTTGACTTGGAAATCCCTTCTTCCTTTCTCAGGAATGCCACAGCCCCCCACCCACCACCACCAGTTCCCTAATTTTCCTCCTCTTCTTCAGAATGTTTCAGCTCAGGGAACTATTCAGCCACTTCCTCTGCCCTAGAGAGGCAAAGGATTTTACTTAAGTTTCTTTGGTCCCCCAGAAAACAGGGCTCTTAGAGACCCATTCTAGATCTCTCCTTTCTCAACACATTTCTGGAAGGACTTTCAAAATGTTGACTCTTCAGTCACTCTTTCTTCTGCTGCTTCCCTAGGATTATCTCCACATTCCTGTTCACCTTCTCTTCAGAAAATATTTGTTTCTGTGCTTCTTCCTCAGATTATCAGTGCTCTGCTCTGGTTTGCCTTTTGGTCTTTCTACAGCTCCAAGGGTTTTCTCAAAGTGTCTCCCCCCAGTAATAGCCTTTTGCAGATTCTATAGTCTTCTGTCATTCCAGTGGTTCCCTTGGCACCACATGCAAAACTTTTGGTGGTACCTCAAAACAATTTTGCTACGGCATTGTCGTCCTCTGGACTTGCCGTCCTTCTCTTGCCTTATCTCAAACAGGAGTTCTTAGGGTGGATTCATCAGATTTCCCTGAATCCAACTCTACTCTTTTGGGTCCCTTCTCCCTCCCAAGAGCTATTTGCAGATGCTTCAGACCTGTGTTGGGGGCTTTCTTAACCAGTGTCAGGGTCCAGGGAGTCTTTTCTCTCCAACAAGTTAAAGACCATGTCAACATCAAGGAGATGATAGCTCTGCTTTTAGCTCTACATGTTTTGCATTCTCTCTGGTTTCTGGTTCTTGTCAGTATTTTTATGGGCAACACTATTGTTATGAACAGGCAGTGGGGCACAAAGGCTTATCTTCTTTGCAGGCTGGCCCTGAGAGTCTGAGATTTTGCTATCCATCATCATTTGATTCTTTGGACAGTTTACATTCCTTAGTGCACAGTTTGATGGCAGATAATCTGAGCATGTCCAGGATGGATCCTAATGGGAGGTTTTCCTTGACATTGTCCATCAGTGGTGTATTCAAGTGAATTTTTTTACCTCCCCTCTGAACAGACAACTTTCCAAGTTCTATCCCAGAGTGCCACGTCCACCGGCTTAGTAAGGGGACACCATGTCATTTTCATGGAGGAGGATGTTGCTTTATGCTTATCCCCTTGCTTCCTCTGTTTCTAAAGGTCCTATACAAGATCATGTGGGATAGGCCGAAAATTTTACTGGTGACTCCCTTTCAGCTCAGACAACATTGGTTTCCCCGTCTCTTTCATCTGGCCAGAGTCAATCACCACAAGTTACCTCACCATTTAGATCTTCTCAGACAGGGCAAGAAGTATCTCATTCACTCTCATCTTCTCACCCTGCAGTTGACTATCTGGGTGATAGGGCTTTAATTCCTTTTCATGACCATTTTTCTAAGGATGTGCTTCAGGTTCTTTGGGAGGCCAGAAAACCCACTATTAACAAGTAGTCTTATGTTGCTAAATGGAATATATTTTCTGTCTGTTGTCACAGAAAACTAGGACTCTGTTGGTGGGTATTCCTACAGTTCATTTTTACTTGGATGAGTTGTTCACTTCTGGCCTGGCATACTCATCTCTTAAAGCTCATCTGTCAGACATTTCTGCTTGTCTGCCTTTGGCTGTCACTTTCCTCTAGATTTGATGTTAAACAGTTTTTAAAAGGAGTCCTTTATATCAGGCCTTCAAGTCCTTCTTAGGATCTTAATCGTGTTTGTGAAAAGCTGACTCAGCCACCTTGTGAACCAGAACCAGCAGCTACTTCTGCCTTGCAGTTGTGTATGTCTTGTTGGCTCTGACTTCTGCCAAGAGAGTCTCTGAGCTGAAGGCTCTTATTGCAGTGCCTCCTTTTCTGATTTTTCAGGGGTCTGTTCAACCAGTCCTACTTTTATGCCTAAAGTGGTCAGTAACTTGCCTTTCAATCAGACTACCATCCTACTCACTTTTTTCCTTCTCTTCAAAATAGTAGTGAGAGGGTTCTACATTCCTTGGATGTGTATAGACAGCTCAGTTATTATTTGAATAAGACTAAGGATATTAGGAAATCTGAGCAGCTTTTTGTTTCCTTTCATGCCAAGAAGTTGGGTTTAGCTGTTTCTAAGCCAACCATCTCATCTTGGATTCCTAAAGTCATTTGTTTTTGTTATTCATTTCATGGAAAGCAGCTTCACTCTTCTATTTGTGCATATTATACTAGGGTAGTCATCTCTTCTGGAGCTTTTTTCAAAAGTTATGAAGCTCAGTCTGTTTTGGAAGCTGCTACTTGGTCTTTCTGTGCATACCTTCAGTAAGCACTATCAGCTGGATGCAATTTCTAGGGCTAGGGCATGTCCAGCATCCATGGGTTTTTGGAGGGCTCTTCCATTGCTTCTTCCTCCTCCCACCTTCTTCAGTAGCTTTCATACTCTGCCTTTTGTAAGGAATAATGCAATAGTGATAAGGAAGGACAAAGTCTAGTTGTATAAGATCTTACCATAACAGTAGATGTCTTAATTTTCATTGTTGCTGTATTCCATCCCTCCCCCCTCTCCTGTGAAATTTTTTTGTTGCATCTAGCAAAAGGGGCCCTTCTTTCTCCCATTGTTTTCCTCTTGAGTTGCTATGATTCTCCTGAAGCAATTCTGTTCTGAGAATTTTGACAGTCATACCTCACTTATGTACCTTACTCCTCGGAAGTAGGATATACATCTGATGTACTTGTCTTGGTATGCTGGCAAAACATACGGCTATCCTTAGCAGGATATCATTTTTGTAAGGAATACTGCAACAGGGAAAAGTAAGAAATCTACTGTTATAATAAGATTTTACACAACTGTACTTGGAATTGATAGAAGTTTTTGAGATGCAGGGGGGCTTGCACCCTGCAAAGCACAAGTTTAAAGGAGAAAATTGATGTTTGATATTCTCTCTTCTGTATTTTTAATCTTTTTTTTTTTTTTTTTTTTTTTTTTACTATCTTGGAACTCAGCAATGTGAGTCTTCTGAATTCGATAGGGAGCCAATGTGGCATACTGTCGAGGCCCTGCCTGATGGATCTGTAAAATAGAAGCTCCTCAGCCAAGCGGTGGTATCATCAACTGTCTGCAACATCATAATAAAGATTGTTTAAAATACCACAGAGGGAGTTGCAAGGGTAGCACAGTCCTGCAAAGCCATGGGTGGACAATCCTGTCTGCACCTTACAGTGTTCTTTAAAGACACCAAAGAAGCATTCATGGGTGCACTCTTTAATGCAACCTTCATGTTTCAGCTTGAAAGTGTACAACATCTCCATGGTTTGAAGAAAAAAGGACCATTTCTTTTGGTCACTGGAGTGACATTTCATTTTCTAGAATATAAAGGAAACAGAGAAAGACCAGTTTAGATAATGGTTAAGGTCTTTACCTGCAATGCACAAGGCCCGATCTTGACCTCTGGCCAGTGCCTGTTTGGAGTTTGTAAGTTCTCTCTGTGGTGTTCTTCCCACCTGTGAAAAATATGCTGAGTGTTTCCATTTCAAACTCACAGACTGTACATGGTGCCCTGGAGGAGGATGTATTGTATAGACATACCACTTTGCATGTCTACTTTGGTGAGCAGTATCCTCAAGTTAGGAGAACACGGATCACAGACTGCATGCTTTGGCAGGGCTAACCACTCAACAGTGTAAAATATGGCTCTTGGTGACTTGGTCATGTTAACTAATGTCACCAAAATGGGCATGGGTAGTTAAGAGATAAGTGGGTTGAGGACTCTACCTCCTCCAACCTACACCAGGGACCCATGCTAACGGTGGGAGGGGTGTATGTGACCATATTGGCCAGTGTGTGCCTGCCATTAATCTCAGCAGCCCTGGGTCAATATCCTAGCTACTGGGTGGCTGGTGTCCAATTGCCCAGCCTGGGTTATCTGGGATAGCTCTGTTGAGCAAAAGCTAGATGTAAAACTAATCAACGTGCCACACATGAACTAAGAATTGCTACACTCAGTGTAATTTCACTGACAGGATGCAGCTTGGAAGTGGATGACATGGTGGTATGGAGGAGGCTGGACATCCTATGTATCTAAGAGACAAGATGGAAGGGCAATGCAGCAAAGACACTTGGCTCTCAGCCAGTGCCCTATAGCTAGGTTGTGATAGTGAGGAAAAGAGTGCATTCATGTAGCAGTTGCAGGACCTACTAGATAAAGCTAGTGATAATGGTTGACTTGTATGCACATATTGGGGCAGACAGAAGAGATTATGAGGACTGCCTGGGTCCACATTGTTGGGGCAACAGGAATAAAGAAAGAGAGGCTATTTTAGGCTTCTGTCTGGCAAATGGCTTGATAGTAGCCAACACATGATTCAGAAAGCGAAACGGTCATAAAGTCACATAAGAGTGGCAAACATGCCTCCCTAGTGATATCTGCATTGCTTACTGTACTTATTTCCTTGTTTCACTTGAAAGAAAGTTACTGTTTGTTGTTTTTGCATTTAAGTTACCTGTAACACATTGTATTTAAGTTACCTGGCAGTTGCTCACTAAAGCAATTATATAAGTCAGCTCTAAAAAATTAATAGCACTACACCCTCACAAACTCCCCTTGAGTACCTTGTTCCCCACTGGCCCTTTTTTTCAATTATAAAGGAATTCACAATACTATTCTAGCATGTCCAAAGGTCAGTTGTCAATCTCCTCTCCGGTCCAGCTGGTGAATCTGGGAATCTTGAGGCAATGTTACAACTGCCTCATGTACACAGACAACCCTCTTCTCCTCCCAACAAATTCCAACACATGTGAGAGATGCAACCATATAGCTAAACTGGAGGCTAAGCTCTCTCAACTCAGTACTGGCGTAACCAGTCAGGAGGAGAAGGAAACCACACTCACTACAATTCCAGTCTCACATAGACCTACCATGACAACAAACCAAATACATAAACACACAAAAACATACTTGAAGGCTCTAAATAAAAATCTGCCTAAGCAGCACAGACCTCCAAAGCAGACACCCAAGCAACCGCTACCCCAAAACAAAACACATGCAGCACATAGCTCACAAAGCCAGTGTGCCAAACAGTCACAGCCCTTAAGGCAAAACAACACACCTGATACACTTGTAATAGGTGACTCTATCGTCAGGCACACTGACGTCCCGCTCACCAGGCTGAACAAGGAGAAGGTCACGGTGAGCTGCCTGTCGGGTGCTAGGATCTGCCACATAACACAAGCACTCAGGTCACTCCAAGGCAAGTACAAATATGACTCAGTCATTGTCCATGCTGGTGTGAATGACCTGAGACGTACCTCCCTGGACTACATGAAAAGAGACATAGAGGAGCTCTCTGAGCATGTAGCCCAGGCTGGTATGACCCTGACCTTGAGTAGCATCTTACCCTCACCAAGAATGATGCCACAATATGAAGACAAGATGATCAATTTCAACAATTGGCTTAAGTATTGGTGTCATTCAAAGGGGATCAATGCCTGTCAGCCTGGGATGACATGCTCGACAAGCCACGATGCTTCGCTAGGGACGGCTTGCACATGTCACCCCTGGGCTTTCGGATATTGGCAAAGGCTCTTGCTACCCCATAGTGCCTTTTTTAGGCAAGGCTTAAAAGACAAACCCACCTCCATAGGTATCACAAGGGATAAGAAACTAAGAGTAATGCTACTCAACGCCAGAAGTCTAAACCTCAAGATGCACTCGAAACTCTCCTTAGCATGGAGAACATCGATATCTGTGCAGTAACAGAAACCTGGTTCAAGGCTCCCAAGAGCACCCCAGCACTACCAGGTTATACTTCATACCATGCTTTTCGGCCCCAAAACTTGGACCGAACTACAAAAGGAGGGGGAGTATCAATATTCGTCAAAGATACCCACATCTCCAGGTTGGTGGCACAGCACGAAGCATCAGAGACTATCCATGTGCAACTAACAGTGGGTAAAACTGCCTTCCAGTTTATAGCCTGCTACAGACCGCCCTTCCAAACACAGGAACCCCACTTGGCCTTCCTGAGAATACTGGAAAATATGAAGGTCTCTCCAAACACCATTATATTGGGCGACTTCAACTACTCAAACATAGACTGGGAGCATTACTCTAGCTCCAACACCCTAGCCCAAAGGTTCCTAGAATTTATAAACTCAAATGCTATGGAACAACTTGTTACCACTCCCACAAGAGGGGAAAACATACTGGACCTGATCATCACCAACATGGGGACACTATGCTCCAGACCAAAAGTGTATCCTTCTCTGGTAAGATCAGACCATAAACTAATCTCACTGGATATTCACATCCCGACCCCACCCCCTGCCCAGAAAACCACAGTGAAAAACTTCTCTAAAGCAAATTTCACACACCTCAAAACCGAGGCGGAATCCTTCAAAGCCCCCGGGCCTGTGGAAAATATGGCCCAGACCGCAGATTCCTTTATAAACGCATTCTCTGAACACCTTCAGGAATGCATGGATCATGCAATCCCAAATAAAACCAAGACCCAATCCTCCAAAGCAGACGTCCTGTCTGGTGGACCCCAGCCATAAACAAACTATACAATAGAAGGAGGAAGCTACTACATGATAGAGCAAAATCCCAAAAAGGGAATGCATCTCTGATCAGTATTAGCAAAAAACTATGGGCACTCATAAAATCGTCTAAGGCCAGCTTGAGAGAAAAATTGCACAGGACACTAAGGATAATCAGAAGGCTTTCTTTAGTTATGTTAGGAACCTGGGTGGGAATTCCCAGATATGCTCAGAATTAGTCCAAAATGACACAAATACACAGAGCCCACAGGCATTGCCAACCTCCTACCTGACAGGTTCAGTGCAAACTTCTCCCCTCCCCACCAAAGGGCAAATATCTATCCCAAAGAGTGCTGCCCCTGACATCTCAGATGCTCAGGTAAGAGCCGCCCTCTCCAAAGCAAAAACACAGCATCAATGGGACCAGATGGTGTCCCGGGCTGCATCCTACATGAACTCCAAGAAGAGCTAAACCCAAACATAAAACTACTGTTCAATCTTAGCCTTACTACAGGATATGTACCCAAAGAGTGGCGTACAGCAACAGTGGTCCCTCTCCACAAAGGTGGTGCCTCAACGGATCCTGGAAACTATCGCCCCATAAGCCTGACTAGCTTGGTCTGCAAAGCTATGGAAAGGATCATCATGGACCTCATAAATAAAGATAGTGGGGACCTACAGACACTGGATCCTACCCAGTTTGGCTTTGTTAAGGGCAGATCCTGGTTGATTTCTTTGAAACAATCACCAAGGCCATTGACGAGGGGAAGGTGGTCCACACAGCCTACCTGGACCTCGCAAAAGCCTTCGATACAGTACCCCACTCGGGCATTATAGATAAGCTCACCAGCTTAAATATAAACCCCTATGTCACTAGATGGGTTGCAAACTGTCTCAAGGACAGAACCCACATGGTTAGAATTGCTGGAGCCATGTCAGACTCCAAACCAGTTACAAGTGGCGTCCCACAAGGCTCAGTCCTGGGACCTCTCTTGTTCGGTATATATTTCTCGGCGGTACAGGCCAACACGGAAGGACTGTGGCTGACCAAGTTCGCAGATGACTGCAAACTGGGCGCCATAATCAACTCTCCAGCCGACACAAGCATCCTCCAACTGGTGCCAGAGCCCTGGCCTCAAGCTAAATGCCAAAAAGTGTATAGTCATCCCCTTTGGCAAAAACAAAGTGCCCACAAATTACCACATAGGTGGTAATCCATTAAGTACAGAAGACGTCATTAGGGACCTGGGGACCCAAGTTGATAGCAATCTCTCATTTGACAACCATGTGGCCAAAGTGGTTAGAAAAACATTTTATATAGCCCACCTAATCATGAAGGGATTCACATCTAGATCAGGGGAGGTCATCGTGTTACTCATCCCTCATCAGACCCATAATTGAGTACAATGCCCCTTTTGGGATGTACCTTACCAGACACCTGCAGCAACTGAAAAGGCCCCAAAAGTACCTCACCAAGAAGATCAAAGGACTCAAACAGATGCCATATGCTGCCCGGTTAAAGAAACTCCAGATCTACTCAGTGGCATACCACCTGCTCGGAGGCGATCTGTGCCTGATGTATAAAGCCATGTCCAACCCGGAATTAATGGACATGCTGCACCTCAGAAAATCCAAATCCCATCGAGCTACCCGCTCGAGAGACTTGAACCTCAGCACTGAAATAAATAGGACATGCTGGAGGGACAGATTCATAACCCAGAGGCTCTCTTCACTCTGGAATAAAATCCCAGTCCAGGTTAGGCAGAGTCCCACATTGACTCTCTTCAAGAGGAATCTTGATGAGTGAATGGGAGATCATAGGTTTACCCCGGCTATCACTTCTGTGTCACTGTTAGACAGAGGCACAGTGTACTAACCTCAAAAAAAGGCATAGCAAAATTAATTTAAAATGGGTGGCGAAAGTCAAACACACTCTGGCTAGGCTTATAAATGCCCTAGGGCAGATAGCCTAGTATGAACCTATGAACCTATGCATCTCAGGTGGACTTCCTTCTAGTTAGGAAAGGGCACTGATGTAGAATCAGTGGCTGCGCAGTCGGCCCCAGTGAAACAGTCAGCCCACAGAATAAACCACTGGTTGTCACAATCAGCTCCAAACAGTGGTTAGAGAAGGCTCCAAGGTCAAAAGAGAGCAGGCTGAAGACCTGGAAGTTCACTGGAGAGAAAGTACAACAGTTCAAGGAATTACTCAGGGCTCTAGCACCCCAAGAAGAGGATGAAATAGGTGCAGTTGAAAAAGAATGGCAGCACGTCAAAACAGCATGTGTGAGGACTACAGAACAGATATGCGGCTGAGCTAGGTATGGAAATAACGTAAAAACCTAAAACACAAACAAACTCAAAAAACAACAAAGGCAAGGGTATACTCCAGCAAAAACTTTTTATGTAAGCGCTTTTGAACAATATAAGTGAACTTCATCAGACAAAATCTCATTTACAAATGTTAAAATATATAACATACTCCCTCCATGATGTCATAACCCTTTTAACCAATTAAAGGTACAAAACACACTAAAAAAAATTTGTTAAAACAATATATATCAACAGTTTCATTTTAAATGCAATAATAATCAGCATACACTTAAAAAATATTTCAAACATACATTAAATAAATAATATATGTATTAATATATACACATATATGTAAATACATTTTATGCCCTCATCTGTCTAGTGATTTCATTTTCAAAACACATTTTATACAATAAATATCATTAAGACCCGGGTACACAAAAGCATTCAACCTGAACTGCCAATGTAGTTCCCTCTCTTCCAGTAAGAGCTGCCATGGTCCTCCACAAACTCCCTTTTTAACTTGATCTATGATATAATACAAAAAAATGATGTTCTGGGTAGTCACCCACATGCTTTGCTAAAGCATTATTAGGGTTCTTTTTGTTGATGCTGTATTGATACTCATACACTCTCTGTCTCAATTGCCTGCCGGTTTTACCAATATAGAAACCAGGGCATTTCTGACACTGTGCAACATAAACAACACCAACACTGTTACAGTTAAATTTCTCCCTAATTTTAAATGTACCATTGTTAATGGAAAATGCCTTTGTAACAGCCATACATTTACAAAAATTACATTTTCCACATTTCCACATACCAGAAAAAAGAGGAGGGAGTTGTAACTTATTCTCCAAGATGTTTTTCAAATTCCTACCTCTCCTAAAAACTATTTTCAATTTCTCTGGTACTTTAGAACGAATAGCAGGGTCTTCCATCAACATAAACCAAAAATTCTCTATGATATCCTTCAAAAAATAGGAATCTAGAGAAAAAGTGGTAATGAGTTTTAAGGGGAATGGCTCAGGCTCACCATTATTAACTAGTACTGAGTCACTAAAAAGTTCTTGTGTCGTTCTATTGTCAGGATCATCACGAATTACTGATGGAATAACTGAGGTAACATTCAAAATAGTTTTAAACCAACCATTATATCTCTTATTTCTAACTTCAAATAAAATTTCATCCACCAGTGTCATAGGGTAATCTCTTTTGATAAACATGTCCCTCAATGTCTCACATTCATTAATGAAATCATGTTCCAAAGAAATCATTCTAGCAGCTCTCACCATTTGACCCTTAACTATGCCTCTTTTCACATGCAGGGGGTGGGAGCTACTAAAATGTAAACAAGAGTTAGAATATGTTTTCTTATTGAAGATTTGTGATGTGTACATATTTTTTGATGAATCCTTTCTTAACAGAACACCCAAGTAAGAAATAGCCTGGGTGTTGAAATCAAAAGTGAAACTAAGAAAGGAAGCAGACGTAGACATGAAATCAACCAATTCTAGGGCTGTCCCATAACCACCATTCAAAATGATAAAAATGTCATCCAAAAACCAGGTATACCACACTACTTTTTCTTTAAGTAGTTTAAATTTAAAAAGTATTTCATGTTCCCACCATGCCATGACACAATTGGCAAAACTCCCACCACAGGGGGACCCCATGGCAACCCCGTTTTTTTGGAGATACTATACATCTTTGTAAAGGAGATAGTTGTTGGACAACACTATGTCCAACAAATACTCAATTAAATCTATCTCATCACTGCACATCCCTTTGTTTGTCAAAAATTCCCTAACCCAATTGATGCCTAAAATCTGAGGAATCACAGAGTACAAATCCTTGACATCAATTGTTAGGAAATTAAAATTAACATTAAATGGGACCCTGTTCAGTGAGTCCAAAAAGTCCCAAGAATCTCGGCATATTTGTACCTCTGCTTTTAGATATTTTTTCAACTTAGTCTACCACTTTGGCACACCCGTAAGTCATACATTTCTTGCCATCTACAATGGGGCAAAAAGGTGGATTTGCCATATCTTTATGGATTTTGGGTAAGCCAAACATAACCGGGGTAACAGGAGAAATCATAACTAGGTAATTTAACATGTCCACATTGATCCTATTTTCAATAAATAACTCGTTAAGCAAAAAATGTACTTTACGTACAGCCCCATTAAACTTATTCAAAGAAACCTTCTGGTAGGTGTTTGTTTCTAAGATCTGCAAAATCTTTTTCTCATATTCATTGTTGTCAATAAAGATCAAACCTCCACCCTTATCAGGCTTTAGAATTTGTATATTTTGTGACCTTAATTCCAATACATCATTTTCAACATGTGAAACATTAGATTTAACAAACACAGGAAGTTGGTGGCTTAAAGCCATTCTGATGTTAACCTCAGATAATTTTTCAAATGCTGCCAACACATTATGCAAAGAGGGATTAATGACACTCGAAACCCTAAAGTCATTGCTGAAATTATTAAAATTACTAAACAAAATATGAAGATTTAACTTACGAAACAATAGTTTAAGGTCCAGTAAGGTTCCAGGCAAGTCTGCCCTTTTTGTAGGAACAAACAACAAACCCCTAGCAAGAAATTCGATTAGTTCAGCAGGCAAGGTACATAAGGAAAGCTGATGGTGGAATGCAGAAATCCAGGAAGTCATCAAAAGAAAGAAAGAGTGCAGGAAAACATGGGAGATAGAAAAGACAGATCAATCTAGGAAGGAATACTGGTTGGTTAACAAAGAAGCTAAGAAAGGAGTTACAGTAGCAAATAACAGGGCATGGGAGGCACTGTACCAGCTTCAGGAAAGAGACTCAGTAGGTGGCACAAAGAAACTATCAGGCTGCAAGGCAAAGACAGAAAGATAAAGAAAACAGTCCGACACCCTTCATAGGGATGCCAGCTACAACCTGCTCACTAGTCCACATAACGTCATAGGCAGATGGAAGGAGTACTTCCAGCAGCTTCTAAATGAAGAAAAACCCACAGAAGCTGTACTTCCCCAGACACAACCTACAGTGAGAGAAGAAGAGAAGCTCACCTTAGAAGAAGTAAGACTAGCACTTACAAGAATGTAGTCAGGGAAAGCAGCAGGCTCAGATGAGGTCACAGCAGATCAGATAAATAGGGGAGAAATGGCTCCTGAGGGTACTCTCTTAACACTGTGGAGAGAAAAGCATATCCCAGATACCTGGAGAATAAGCATACTCGTGCCAGTGTACAAGAGCAAAGGGGACATCCACAACTGTGGGCAGTACAGAGGTATCAAACTCCTGTCATAATGCATGAAAGTTCTGGAGAGGATGATTGATAAATGGATAACCAGAGTAGTAGAAAGTAAGATGGAAGCTGAGCAGTTTGGATTCAAATCAGGATGCAGCACAACTGACCCCATGTTTGCAGTGAGACAGACAATTGAGAAGAATTTAGCGATGAGGGAAGAGTCCAACTGGGCATTCCTAGACTTGGAGAAAGCATAATGTCCCAAGAAAGCTGTTTTGGGCAGCACTGTCACAGTTCAAAGTCCCAAAAACATTGGTAGAATTATTGCAGGTTGCGTACAAGGACCTACTGACTCAAGTGCAAACAGCATTCGGTTTCACAAATGGGTTCCCAGTGGAAGTGGGTGTGCAGCAGGGTTCACCTCTGAGGCCACTGCTGTTCATACTGGTGATGGACTACATTTGCAAACAGGTCTGAGGGGACAGATCAACAAAGTTGCTGTATGCAGATGATGTGGCATTACAGGCAGACTCTGAGCAAGAACTTTAGCAAAGGATAGGGGAATGGACTGCAAAACTGAAAGCATATGGGATGAAACTAAGTACAGCTAAGACAGTGGTAATGGCAGCAAATTGGGGAAATCAGAAGAATCTGAGAACTAAGATGGAAGGGAAGACAGTGGAACAGGTTAATAGCCTCAAGTATCTGGGAGGGGTGGTTGATGACAAGGTAAGTCTGAATTAAGAGGTCAAAGCTAGAATCAGAGGGGCTGCAGCCAACTGGCATAGTGTGTCAGGTGTAATATATGACAGAAGATTGGCAAAGAAGCTGAAAAGTAAGGTGTACAAAACAGTGGTGCAACCAGTACTGCTGTATGGTACAGAAACATTGGCAGTAAAGGCAGAGCAGATGAGAAAGCTAGAGGTGATGGAAATGAAGTGCCTAAGAAGGGTGGTAGGATGCACATTGTGGGACAGACAAAGAAATGAGGAAGTAAGAACAGAAGACAAAGTAGCTCCAATTGCAGGAAAGATCAAAGAGAACAGAATATGATGGCTTGGACACAAGTAGAAAAGCAGAAGACAATCTGGTGAAGAAGATTTGAGACAGACAGGAAGAAGGTAAGAGGAAACGAGGGTGTCCAGCAAAGAGTTGGATGGATTGTTTGAGAGAAGATCTGCGACAGTCAGGCATGAGTGTCAAAGAAGGCAGGAGTGTGGCATTGAATCTAGAGAGAGAGAGTGACAGGTAACAGGACACCCAAACCTCATGTAGAAAAATGGGAAAAAGGGGGATTGATGATGATTATGTGAAAGGAACCAGAGAAAGTTTTTCTTTCCAGTGCACTCAGCAGAACCCAAAGTGATGCAGAGCTGGATCTGATCAGTTTCCATTACAAGGATACCAAGAGTGCCACTGGCCTAAAGGCAGTAGGTTGTAGCAGTCTTATGGTAGTCATAGTACCTTATGGGGGGTTTGAGATGCTTGTGATTCTCACTCTAGCCACATCTTGTCAGCAATAACTGGGGATTTATTCTCTCTCTCTACATTTCTACCAGTGGTACAAAATATCCAAGGAGTGATGGTTGTGGGAGATCATCAAAAATATATACTTGGCTCCATTTATGCCCAGACCAAAATTCCCATCTGTGCACATGTTTGAACATTCCACCTGTCAGAAAGTGCAGGTAAAGAAAGAGGTACAACCGCTCCTCACAAAAAGACCAATTCATTTGGTTTCTTCATACCAGTGTTGACAAGTGAATGATTCAGGATTCTCTTTGGTGCCCAAAAAGACAAATGCTTAGCTCCATATTTGATCACTGCAGCCTGTGTGCCAAAAGAGTCCTTACAGACCTGCACCAGTGGTGTAGAGGGCTAAAACCCTCTCTATAGCCACAGTGACCTGAATTTGACTAGTGACTCAGGTGCTTGATGGCATGGGGAAGAAGGACATGTCCATCCTGGTACTGGGAAGGATGGTGGTTACTGCCCAGTTCATGTCACTGCTCTAATGGCAGGGCCATGACTGGAGAGAGGAAGCTCATCATGAGGCAGTGAGCTGGTGCATGGAAGAAGTGAGTGCGACCTCTCAGTCCAGTGATGGTATCCTCTTTTGGTGCAAGTGGGGAAAGCCCACATGCATGAACAATGGTGTATAGTTGGTCCTTACAGTGATGCAAGTTCTCAAATCACCACCAGGAGTGGTTATGTCCTAAAACATTGCTCTCATTTCCTAAGTACAAAGCACCATTATGGCTGCCTGGATGACACCCTCAGACAGAGTAGTTTTGGGCTTAGGATAGGTTCATAGGTGTTTACTAGGCTAACGACCACAAGGGCATTTTTAAACCTAGCAACCCAAATCTCTGACAAGTTCTGATACTGTTGATAAGTGTAAGCAGGGGCCTGGGAGATGAACCATTAACAGGTTACCTGTGTCCATTAGAGACACAGGTGTCAAACCAGGGATGAATTTTCGATTTCTCAACCAATTGACCAAGTTGCACTTGAATTGGTCCAGGGAGGAACTCTGCTTCACATGGATGGGGAGCTTGTTCCATAGGTGGGGTAGTCTCTGGGACACATACTTGTCTCTCCAGCAGGTCCTATTTATATTACAGGCAAGGTTTAAGTCTTTAGAATGGGTAACTCTGGTGCTGTTTGTTTTGTGGATATGCAGAAGGCCCATTAGAGTGGGGTCTGACAATGCCCTGTATGCCAGGCATAGATCTCCCCTCAAAAGCCTGTAGAAGACAGAATACAGGGATAGAGCCTTGAGGCAGTCTGCATAGGACATTTTACTTACACCGTGTATTCTTTTAGTGAGGAGCCTCTGTGGACGTTCCAATTGTTGTATATGCCTGGTTAGGTACATACTAAAGGGGGCATTGTACTCAATAATAGGTCTGATGAATGCCGAATACAGTGGAGCAATGACTTCCTTGGACTTAGATGCCATAGTTGGGCAACATAGAATGATTTCCTCACCACTGTAGACACATGATGGTCAAAGGCTAGATTACTATCTATGTGTGTCCTGAAGTCCCTGACTACTGGGTCAACTCTAAGGGGTGTGTTGTCAATATGATAGTTACCAAGGATGGATGACTTCCCAAAGGATACTGTTATGCATTTCTTGGCATCTAGTTTTAGTCCATGGCTCTGACAGCAGTTGTTTGTCTGTGTCAGCCCCTCCTGGAGAACATTTGTATCGGTGTGAGATTCAATGATAGCTTCCAATTTGCAATCATCTGCAAATTTAGTCAGCCAGAGACCACTGACATTGGCCATGACTTCTGAGAAGTAAATGCCAAAAGGAGCGGTCCAAGGACTAATCCCTGAGGGACTCCACTTGTGACTGGCCTCTTTGTAGAGATGGACTCCTCAATTCTAACTTCCTGGGTACTGTCTGTGGGCTATTTGGCTGTTCACTAGGTGACATATGGGTTTGTACCTAACCTCTTGAGTTTGTCAACAAGACCCGAATGGGGTATTGTGTCAAATGCCTTGGCCAGATCAAGGTAGGCAGTGTGAATGATTTTGCCCTCATCCATTGCTTTGGTGACCTTTTCAAAGAAGTCCACCAGGCTGAGTAGGCATGATCTGCCCTTGACAAAACCAAACTGTGTTGGCTCCAGTGTCTGGAGGTTTACTATATCTCTTTTGATCATCTCCATGATAATTCTTTCCATGGCTTTACATATAAGACTAGTGAGAGTTATGGGTCTGTAGTTTCCAGGCCCTGTAGATGGCCCACCTTTGTGCAGAGGGATGACTGTTGCCTTTCTCCATTTATGAGGCACAAAGGCTGTTTGGAGGCTACAGTTAAGTAGTAATTCCAGATGCCCTGATAGGTCATGTTTCATGCTGTTTAGAAGGCATCCTGGGCTATTGTCTGGGCCCATTGATGCAGTGTTCTTGGTCTTAGAGAGAGCATTAAGGACCTGTTCTGTAGTGATAGTGGAGGGGGGGTTATATTTGATGATATTTCCTGAGGGAAGGTTGAGGGGGAGAGAGGGGTAAAGTTGGAGCTGAATTTATCAGCCAGGAGGTTTGTTATATCTTCTGGCTCAGTAAAGGTGGCTCCATTTACAATGAGCTCTGCACGCAATTGTCTATTGCCTTTAAAGTTGCGTATATAGCTAAAGAATGTTTTGTAGTTGTCCTTGGCCTGGGAGGCCAAACTTACTTCAAATTTGGCTTTGGTAGACTTTATTTGTCCTCCGAGATGTCTGTTTAGTTTCAGAGTTCTTTTATCCTGCTGGGTGCTGCACCTCTAATTTTTGCCATGATTTTCCTCCTCCTGTTATACAGCCCACAGGGTGGCTTGTTTTTTGAGTTAGTTTTGTACTTCTTCCTGGTGGGTACAGCTGCCTCTATGCAGCTATTAACATGCTTGTACAGGGTTTCTGTGAACAGTTTTTCATAGGCAGCAGTGTTCTCAGGGTATATGGGGGCCTAAAATTTTGCCAGGTCCTCACTTAATAGCAGGAGGTTAGCCTTAGAACAGTTCCTGAATATTCCAGGTTTAGCTGGGAGTCCAAGTTTTAGTTTTACTTCACAGGAGACCATTTTGTGGTCTGACCTTACCAGAGAAGGCATTACTCTAGGGGGTGTGCAGGAGAAGCTTAATGTTCAGCAGTCATGGGAGCAGTACAGAAATCCAACGCCTTTACTTTAGAATAGGGACCAGTCTCTACTGATTCATGTCCCTGGCATTTGGTCTCACATCAACCCCCTGGATATTTACCAAATGCACAGCAGTAATGGTGGCTCATCTCTACCTGCAGTTCATCAGAGACTCTCTCCATACTTGGATGGTTAACATCTTGTTTTGCAAATCAGGGTCAGTCTCATCCAGAACAGGTGTTTTCTGCTATTCTTTATTCCCCAGCTGGGAGTCATAATCAGTGTGACAGAATCACTAGTTAGTCTCCCACATGAACTCTTGATAGGAGTGTAGGGATCATTACTACAATCTGATCAAATTATCTGCCTTTGGACAGAACAAAAAGCATATTTAAGACAGTTTTATCATAGGTGGTTACTGACTTGAAACTGTAGTTTTATTGGCCACTAGGGGTCATTTCCATAACTCCTTCATCTTCCTCTCTTAAAACCTAGTTGCCTCGTGGTTTGAGCGTCTTTTCAGGCTTGTTGGCTGTTGGTGAAGCACCCTCCAAGAGGAAAAAACGCTGAGAGAAGAAGGGAGCCACTTTTGAGATTTTAAGTATTTTTTCTCTGTTTATTTGCTAAGTTTTTCTGCATAGCTGCCTAGCTTGAGCATTTTCTGGCTTGTTAAACTTGATTTCTGTATTAGTAGCTGTATTTAGAGCACAACCAAAAGCTGTTTGCTGAATTTCCTGTTTGCACTTAATTTTAAATCGTTTTTCTTAAAACTTGCATATTTTCTGTCCTTGACCTAGCACTCTTGTGTGGGGTCATTTACTGCACTGTTATAACTTGATATTACTTGTGAACCTCTGCTATCTCTGTAAAAACAAAAACAAAAAAAAATCTTGCTTTTTCCCACTTTTCTGAGAGTTAAAAGTTCAGTTACAGGCTTGCTGTTCCTGAACTGTTTGAAAGTTTCTGTGAGGCCATTTTTGCTTGGGCTGAAGGAGGGTCTCTGTGTTCATCAGTGGCAGTGACTAACATTGAGCAGCTTCCCTGCCCCGGAGAGGTGGTTACTGACTTGAAACTGTAGTTTTATTGGCCACTAGGGGTCATTTCCATAACTCCTTCATTTGTCCTCAGAGGAGTGGTTTAAGGCAGTAACTTGTAGTTTATTGGCCATTTTGGGTCATTTCCTGTCTTTTCCAGCCCCTGCTATAAAGCACGCTTTTAGCGCCAAGATTTAGCCCGATTTAGCACGGAGTTGCTACCGTTGCATACTAGGGCAGCAGCGGTTAAGCAGGTTTAAACTATTCGGGCTACCTAAAGTCCACTCTTCAAATTTTCCCTTAAAACTACCTTCCTCGAACTATACTACTGATCTAATCAGCTTATCCTATAATTAAAAAGATCATCTCTACTTGACTCCAAGTAGACTATTCTCTATCTGTTAAACGTAGCACTTGCTCCTACAGTACTTATTACCTTGATACGGCACTCTTGTCATAGATAGTACCCCAAAAGGCAACCCCATTTCTCGGTCACCCACGTCCCCGGAATCTTTTTAAAGTTTTTTGTCTATTCCTTCTAGCATGTCGAGGGATCAGTTGCTAGTGTCCTCTCCTGCTCAGCTGGTTAACCTGGGAATATTGAGGCAATGTTACAATTGCCTCATGTACACAGACAACCCTCTCCTCCTCCCACAAAACACAAATACATGCGAGAGATGCAACTATACGGCCAAACTGGAGGCTGAGCTCTCTCAACATAGGACTGGCAAGACCAGTCAGGAGGAGAAGGTTACCACACACACTATAGACCCAGTCTCACATAGTACCATTACAACCTCAAATCATACACATAAACACACAAAGACATACTCGAGGCTCTGATCAAAAATCTACCAAAACAGCAGAGGCCACCAAAGCAGACACCCAAACAACCACCACCTCAGAACACAACACCTGCAACACATAGACCTCACAGTCAGAGTGTCAAACAGTCACAGCTCTTAAGGCCAAACACAATGCCAGACACACTAGTCATTGGTGACTCCATAGTCAGACACACTGACGTCCCGCTCACCAGACTGAGTAAGGAGAAGGTCACAGTAAGCTGCCTGTCGGGCGCTAGAATCCGCCACATAACGCAAGCACTCAGGTCTCTCAACAGCAGGTACAAATATGACTCAGTCATTGTCCACGCTGGTGTAAACGACCTGAGACGTACCTCCTTGGACTACATGAAAGAGACATTGAGGAGCTCTCTGATTATGTAGCCCAGGCAGGTATGACCCTGACCTTGAGCAGTATCCTACCTTCACCAAGAATGATGCCACAATACAGAGATAAGATGATCAGCTTTAACAATTGGCTTAAACACTGGTGTCATTCAAAGGGGATCCAGTGTCTGTCTGCCTGGGATGACATGCTGGACAAGCCACGCTGCTCGCAAGGGACGGCTTGCACCTGTCACCCCTGGGATTCGGATATTGGCAAAGGCTCTTGCCACCCCATAGTGCCTTTTTAGGCAAGGCTCAAATTCTAAACCTACCACCCTAGAACACAAAAAGGAAAACAACTAAGGGTAATGCTGCTCAATGCCAGAAGTCTAAATCTCAAAATGCACGACCGAGGCCCTTCTCAGTATGGAGAACATCGATGTCTGTGCTGTGACAGAAACCTGGTTCAAGGCTCCTGAGAGCACCCCAGCTATCAGGTTTTACCTCATATCATGCGTTCCGCCCCAAAATCCGGACAATACTAAGAAAGGAGGGGGTATCCATATTCATCAAGGACACCCACACCTCAAGACTGGTGGCAACGCACGATGCATCGGAGACCATCCAGGTGCAATTAACCATAGGCAAGACTGCTCTGCAAATTGTAGCATGTTACAGGCCACCCTCACAAACTCAGGAACCTCACATGGCCTTCCTGAAAACACTAGAGGGATAAATGTATCACCAAACACCATCATACTAGGTGACTTCAATTACCCTAATATAGACTGGGAACACTACTCAAGCCCAAACACCCTAGCCCAAAAGTTCCTGGAATTCATAAACTCAAATGCCATGGAACAACTAGTCACCATCCCCACAAGAGGAGATAACATACTTGATCTCATCATCACGAACATGGGAGCACAATGTTCAACACTGGAGGTGTACCCCTCACTGGTGAGATCAGACCACAAACTAATCTCGCTGGAGGTCCTCATCCCACCCCCACCTGAAATAAAAAAGACCACAGTAAAGAACTTCTCAAAAGCCGACTTCACACTTCTAAAGACTAGTGTGGTCTCCTTTAAGGTCCCCGAGCCGGCGGAAAACAGTACTCAAGCCGCTGAATCACTTACAAATGCCTTCTACCAGCACCTGCAGGACTGCATGGATAAGACAATCCCAAGCAAAACAAAGACTCTTTGTACCAAAGGCAAGCGTCCAGTCTGGTGGACCCCAGCCATAAACAAACTCTACAACAAAAGGAGGAAGCTACTACAAGATAGAGCAAAATCCTTAAAAGGTAAGACACCCTTGATCACTATAAGTAAAAACTAAGAGCTCTCATAAAATCATCCAAAGCAAATTTCGAGAGAAAAATAGCTAAAGACTCAAAAGACAATCATAAGGCCTTCTTTAGCTATGTTAGAAACCTGGGAGGAAACTCCCAGATATGCTCAGAGCTAGTTCAAAATGATGTGAAGATTACTGATCCTACAGACATTGCCAACATACTGGCTGACAGGTTCAGTGCAAACTTCTCCCCCTCCCCAAAAGGAGAGATATCTATACCAAACGATTGCAGCCCCCAAACATCTCCAGCGCCCAAGTGAGAACTGCTCTCTCCAAAGCAAAAACACAGCATCCATGGGACCTGATGGTGTCCCCGGCTGTGTGCTCCATGAACTCAATGAGGAATTAAACCCACAGCTAGGACAGCTGTTTAATCAAAGTCTTACCTCTGGATACGCACTCCAGGAGTGGCGACTGCAACTGTGGTACCACTTCACAAAGGCGGTGCCTCCACCGACCCTGGAAATTACCGCCCATTAGCTTGACAAGCCTTATCTGCAAAGCCATGGAGAGGATCATAATGGACCTCATAAATAAAGACATAGGGAATTTGCAGACTTTGGATCCAACCCAGTTTGGCTTTGTCAAAGGCAGATCATGCCTTTTAAACTTGGTTGACTTTTTCAAACAGTCACCAAAGCCATTGATGAGGGAAAGGCAGTCCATACAGCCTACCTCGATCTGGCTAAGGCCTTCGATACAATACCCCACTCGGGTATCATTGAAAAACTCATCCGCTTAAATGTCAACCCATACATCACAAGATGGGTTGCAAACTGGCTGAGTGACAGAACCCACAGGGTCAGAGTTGCTGGTGCCATGTCAGACTCAAAGCCTGTCACAAGTGGTGTCCCACAGGGCTCAGTCCTGGGCCCACTCTTGTTTGGCATCTACTTTTCCAAGTACAAGCAAACACAGGAGGGTTATGGCTGACAAAGTTTGCAGATGACTGCAAACTGGGCCATAGTAGAAAACACATCTGATACAGATATCCTTCAGAAGGGTCTCACAGAAACGGATAACTGGTGCCAGAGCCACGGCCTAAAGTTAAATGCCAAAAAATGCATAGTCATACCCTTCGGGAAAAACAAGGTTACCCCTAGCTACCAAATAGGTGGCAATCCACTGAGCACAGAAGAAGTTATCAGGGACCTGGGGACCCAGGTTGATAGTAGTCTGTCATTCGACACCCATGTAGCTAAAGTAGTTAGGAAGACCTTCTACATTGCCCACCTTATCATGAAGGGATTCTCATCTAGATCAAGGGAGGTCATAGTCTCCCTTTACTCATCACTCATCAGACCAATGATTGAGTACAATGCCCCATTCGAATGTATCTGACCCGACACTTGCAGCAGCTGGAGAGGCCACAAAAGTTCCTCACCAAAAGGATAAAGGGTCTCAAAAATCTGTCCTATGCTGCCCGACTGAAAGAACTCCATCTCTATTCAGTCGCCAGCTTGCTCAGAGGTGACCTTTGCCTAACATACAAGGCCATGTCAAACCCAGATTTGATGAATATGCTTCACCTCAAAAATCTAGATCCATCAGAGCCACAAGGGTGGAGACTTAAACCTTGACACGGCTATTAATAGGACGTGCTGGAGGGATAGATTCATCACCCAAAGACTCCCTATGCTGTGGAACAAAATCCCGGTACATGTGAGGCAGAGCACCTCGCTGGCCTTGTTCAAGAGAAATCTTGACCAATGGATGGGAGATCACAGATATACCCCAGGGATTACCTCAGTGTCACTGCTCGACAGAGGCACAGCAAAATAATGGGTATAGTTCCCCATACTAAAGGGGTGGCGTAAGCCACAAAACGATGGGCTAGGCTTGTAAATGCCCTCGGGCAGATAGCCTAGTATGAACCTATGAACCTATGAACCTATCTTGCAGAGTCCGGATCATCAAATTTTTGTTTTCAGGTGCTGGGGCTCAGGAGAGCTATAATGTTTTTAAACATCATAAGTCATGTTTTAGATGGTGACATAGGTACACATACACTAATAGAGGAGAAAAAAAAACATATTGACAATTTTCATGCAGTATGCAACAGTTATCATTCGCTACATTGCATAAATTTCTCAGTTCCTTTCATCCCTTAAACCTCTCTCCTTCTCTTGAACATTATTCTGCCTGTAGTGTTTACACAGTTTCCATTTAAGTCTATGTAATTTACTCCTTCCCTTTTCTAAAGATCACACCTCCAGTTTTTTTATCACATTTACAATATTCAGCACTTTATAGTTGATTTAGATTTTGATTTCCATTTTTGTAATAGTTGCTTATTTTGGCAGCCAGTAGGATTAAGTTTAGTAAAGCCTTATTATGTCTAGGTAATTCAGATCCTGTAGCCCAGCTCAAAAGAATAATTTACTTATTTACAAGAATTTGCACTCCCACCCATTGCCGGCCTTTAGTTAACTGGTGCCCTTGGCAAAAGGGCTCCACAGCACCACCACCACACACCACCTGATGCCCTCATCCTGGCATACCTACACCATCCAGATTACTAGAAAAGCGCCCCTGCTAGAGCGGTGCCTTAGGCAGCTGCCTAGTTGGCCAATGCCTAAGGCCCCACCCCACATTTCTGAAAAAAGTGCACTGTAAGGATTTTTTTTAATCTGCTAACTCCTTATATCTTCCACCCCCAAAAAACATGTTTCCAGTTACTTCTTGTTCCCTATGACAACTCCAGCATTTGCAGTCTTCCTGATGAAAAATTCTCTGAAGTCTGCTGGGTGTATTAAAATGTCTCTGTGCAAACACTTCCAAGCAAAATTCCTTAACCATCTGGACTTTGCTGCATATTAGGGAAATACAAATGATATCCCATTGTACCCTTGCAAATTCATTTTTCATTCTCATTTTCCATTCTTTTCTAACCTTCTCTGATTCTTATTGATATCATGTAACGTTTTATACTCCCTGCTAAAGTCTGTGATATAATACTCCAGGTTACATATGACTGTCTTACAGTGGCTGCTGTGGTCTCAAGTAGTCCTAGCATAAGAAGTCCCAGGAGCAGTCTATCAGAATTTCCAGGGCTGGTTATAACAGTATGCTTAGGAGGCTGGAATTAAGCAGCCTCCTTCAGGGCAGGCCCTCAGCTGTCCTGATGGCCTTGGCCACAGTCACTATGGATTTCTGTGTCCCAGGGTTGGAGGAGAATTTCAGTGGGAAAATGTTCCAAGAGACATGGTCTTGCCCAAAGTCATCCTTACATATCAACTTTCTGTAAATGAGAGTGTTCTTACTTAACTCCTTAGGCATTCAGGAATGTCCTACTTTTCCTGGAGTTCAGGCTGTACATTAGCCAGTGTGGCTGCAGTCTAATGTACCGACTAAAATGGCATAATGAAGTCCTGCCTGATATACTGTAATGGGTAAGGTCTTTACCTCTCTTGAACAAGGTAAAGATTTGATCCTAAACTCTAGCCAATGCTTGTATGAAGTTTTCTTGCTATCCCTGTATCTCTGTGTGGTTCCTCCCACCTCCCAAAAACACACTGGGTGCTTTTATCTCCAAATCACCGACAAATTAAATGAAGTAGTGGACAGCAGCATAGAGTCTACATGGTGCCCATCAGGGGAAGAGTTATATAGACCAACCACTTTAGGCATGAGCTGTGGTGCAAAGTATCCTGTACATAGGAGAACACCAATCAAAGACTGTGCACAATGTCAGGATTAACTATTTGACGGTTAAAAATTGGCTGCAGGCTACTTGGTCTCATTGACGGATGTCACCAAAAAATGGACATGGATACAAGTTTTTGCTGGTGATAATTGGGTTGAGGATCTGGTCTACTCCGACCTATGCCACTTGCCAGGGACCCATGGAAGTGGTGGTGGGAAGGGGGGTCTATGTGCTTCTATTAGCCAATGTGTGCCCTCCCTAAAGCCTAACATCCCTGGGCCAGTATATTTCTGGTCAGCCAGTGTCCAGTTGCCCAGCATGAGTTACCTGAAATAGCTGTGTTGAGGAAATGCTGGATATAAAACTAGTCAACCTGCTAAATATGAGCTACACTCGGTATATGTTCACTGGGAGGGTGGCCTAATGGTTAAGGTGTTTGCCTTACAAACACAAGGTGCAGGGTTTGAGTCTCTCAAGGGATAATTGGCTAGGCTTAAAATGGCTCACAAGGGCAGTTAGCTTAGTACTAACCTATGAACTGACGGGATACAGCTTGGAAGTGGGTAACATAATATTTAGGAGGAGGCTGGACATCCTGTAAATCCAGGCACCAAGAAGAGAGGCATTTCAGCAAAGCCACTTGACTTAGGATCCAAAGTCTACAACTCATGGGTAGGACAGACTGCAAATGGTGTAGAAATTGTGGTGAGGGGTAGTTTTCAGGAGACAGCGACAGTGGTCATGAATTAGTGATAGACTCAAGGTAATCAGATTCCATTGTAATGATAGGTCAGTGTTCATTATCTGGCGGTCAACACATGGTTCTGAAAGAAAAGACGGTCAGAAGATCACATACAAGAATGGCCAACATGCAACACAAGTAGACTTCCTCCTGGTAAAGAAAGGGCAGTAGGGGTAGAATCAGAGATTGCAACGTTATCTTCAGCAAAAAACAGACAACCCACAGCAGAAATCACTGGTTGTTACAATCAGCTGCATGCAGTGATCAGAGAAGGATCCAGTGTCAGCAGAGACTAGGCTCAAGACTTGGAAGTTGACTGGAGAGAATGCATAAGAGTTCAAAGAAACACTCGGGGCTCTATCATTTCAGGAGAAGAGGAAATAGGTGGAGTTAAAAAGAATGGCAGCATCTCAAAACACCATGTGTGAAGACTAAAGAAGAGATGTGCCTCCAAGCCAGGTATAGAAATAAAGTACATAAGGAAAGCTGGTGGTGGAATGCAGAAGTCCAAGAATTTATCAAAAGAAAGAAGTGCAGGAAAAAGTGCCGGACAGAAAAGATGGATCATGCTAAGAAGGAATACTGGATGGTTAACAAAGAGGCTAGGAGAATAGTCACAGTAACAAAGAACAAGGCATCAGGGGCACTGTACCAGCTTCTGTAAAGTGACTCAGCAAATGGTACTAAGAAACTGTATCAGCTTGCAAGGCAAAGATAAAGAAACAGTCATCAGACACCCTTCATAAGTGATGCTAGCAACAACCTGCTCACCAGTTCACAGGATGTCAAAGGAAGATGAAAGGAGTGCTTACAGCAGTTTCTGAATGACAAAAGCCCCACAAATGCTGTACTGCCCCAGTCACAGTTATGGTGAAGGAGGAAGAAGAACCCTCCCTAGAAGAAGTAAATTCGGCACTAAGGAGAATTAAGTCAGAGAAAGCAGTAGGCCCTGATGAGGTTATGTCAGATATGACCAAGAAGATGAGTGATTTGGGGAAAATGGCTCCAGAGGGTAATCATAGCAGTAAAACGAGAGGGAAGTATTTCAGATGACTAGATAAAAGAATTCTAGTGCCATTGTGCAAGAATAAAGGGGATATATTCACAACTGTGGGCAATATAAGGGTATCACACACCTGTCACACTGCATGTAAGTGCTACAGAGGGTAATTGTTAAACAAGTACGCAGAGCAGTAGAAAATGAGATGGAGGTGGACACTTCAGATCAGGATGCAGCATAACTGGCCCAATGCTTACGGTGATAAAGTTAGTTAAGAATAAACTAGAAATGAAGAGTCTAACTGGGTATTCCTTGATTTGGAGAAAGCATATGACAAGGTCACAAGAAAACTGATTTTTAGCAGTCCTGCAATGGTTCAAAGTCCTGGAAACATTGTTAGAATTATTACAGGATATGTACAAGGACCCAATACCAAAAGTACGAACAGTGTTTGAACTCATAGAGTGGGCTTCTAGTGGAAGTGATTGTTTATCTGGATTCATCTCTGAGCCCACTGCAATTTATACTGGTGATGGATTACATAAGCAAACCGGTCAGAGGCGAGAAGATAAACAAAGCTGCTGTTTGCAGAGCTGCATTATGGCCCAGTGTGACTTAGGGCAGAGGAGTGGACCGCCCACCAGCCTTACTAGTGTCCCAATTACTTGAGTCTCTCTCCCCAGTTATCAAAAAACACTCTTCAAGCCTGTCAGTATCTATACTATTTTGTTCTTTTACTTTTACAACGATCATGGAGATTTGGATTTAAATTACATTTTTTATTAAATTTGCAGCTGAAAATCTGAAAGCCATTTGATAAACAAAGCAGAATACTCACAGTGAAAAAAGACTGCACGAACAGTAAAATTCTCTTCTTTGAAACTCACATTTATTTAAAATATGTCTGACAAGCTGTTAAACTGCAAGAGATGTGCTGAGATATATAGTCAACTAACATATAGTGAAGCACTAATTAGTGGCTGTCTGAAAGGAGCAAGAATTCAAAAGACAAATGTGGATTTGTTAACAGTTTGGGACACCTCATATGACACAAATCTCTTTTCAGGCCCAGTCCAGGAACACAGTCTGGTGAAGTGACTTAGTCAGACTCTGATACTAAACAAAGGAAAGGAATCAAACCCTGCACTACAGGAAGTAGCTCATTGGCAGCTGATAGCATACTCATCTTCACTGAGTACCAGACAAACTGTTGAAGCATAGCATGACTTTCACACCGAGGTGCCTGCAAAAAAAGATAAATTAAAATGTATTCATACTTAATACTTTAACATTAAACTCTTAAGACTTTGTACTATCCCGCGTTTTCACAGCAAAATACTAAACACACATAGCAGTCATCAAAACAAGGAAACTAAAGATTGTACACAGTCTGACTGAGATGGGTATCTTGAGACAGTGTAAGAATTTCTCATGCTGTCTGATGAACATATATGTCCTTGGAGGCAAAAGTCTCTTCACAACAAACTTGGATACCGGCACATCTCACCAAGGCTATTACAATACACATAATCCATCATATGCCGAGATTCTAAAGATTAACTATCATAACCCACAAAGACCTCCAAAACACAACACAGACACAAAGCATACTCAGCAAATTAAGCCCAAAGTCCTGAATGCTGACCCCATAAGGCGGACATCTACCCAACCAAACATTCTAGTTACAGGTGACTCCATTAAGACTTATAGATGTGCATTTTACCAGGCTGAACAAGGAAAGAGTGATGGTTATTTGTCTGTCTGGTGCCAGGATCCATCAGATCACATACTTAAGTCCTTGAACAAGTACCGGTGTGACTGTCATAGTACGTGTGGATCTCAGTGACTTGAGATGTACCTCCCTGGACTATATGAAAAGAGACATGATGGAAGTCTCAAACTGTATGTCCCAGATATGTGTGAGCCTAGCATAGAGCAGCATTCTACCTTCTCCAAGGATGATGCCACAGTATGAGCAAAAAATAATTCCCTTCAGTAATTAGCTAAGTTTTTGGTGTCATTCAAAGGGGGTCCAGTATTTTTTAGTTTGGGAGGATACGACTGACAAGCCATCAGGGAAGGCCTCATCTGTCCCACTAGGGTTTCAGTTATTAGCAAAGACATTGTCTACCCTCATAGTGCCTTTTTTAGGTAGTGCCAACTTTTTAAACCTACTAACAAAACAAAGCAAGTAAAGGAAAATATAAAGTTGTTAATGATCAATGCTAGAAGCCTAAACGAGAGGCATCACTTGCCTATAAGTCTTCCTCACACTGGAGGATGTAGATGTCTGTGTAATGATTGAGACATAGTTTAAAATAACAGAGATCACTCTGGCTTTGTAGGGCTATAAGACCTACTGCACATTTAAACCAGCTACTGTGCAGGAGGGGAAAAAAGGTGAAGGTGTTTCACACCTCATCCAGCATAGGCTCACATCAAGGCTGGTAAAGCAACATGAAGCACTAAAGCTGCTTCTTGTCCAAATAATCCTCAGAAAGGTCCCTTACCATATATTATCTATTGAAATCCCTCTATGACCCCAGAAAGCCAAAAAGTCTGTGCACAAGCACAGAAGTTGCTGGACTTTGTCAATAAAATGCCCTGAAAAATTAGAGTGCCCTCTGGGGGGGGGGGTATCTTGGATCTTGACCTTACAAATGTGAAGACATCTTGCACCATTCTTTGTGCATCTTCGTCACTTGTTAGGTCTTACCATAAAATCACCGCCTTCTAAATACTTCTGATGCCAGAGCCCAAACTAACTGTTATTGTTGGCAAGCTTCAAATCTACATCAAACCCAGTTAACCCCAGTACTGAGAAATGTACACCACCACATTATACCAGTAGGTAAACAGCTATATAGATGCAGCTGCACCCTGTAAGAATAAACACAGGGCAAACCCCAGAAATAAGACTAAATGTATAAAGAGGAATTCCCGGAATGCTAGAGCTCTCATCATTGAAATAAACAACTCAGGAGCTTAATAAAATCCAGCAAATCCAACTTTGAAGTTAAAATAGCTAGCTGTGTTCGTAATCTCAGAAGCACAATGCAACAATGTACTAAGCTGATTGTGAACAATGTTACCTACATTGAGGCTGACGTTATAGCAAACCTACTCGCCAATAAATTCAGCTCTAACTTTACTCCTCTCTCCCATTCATCAGTTCCACAAGGTATATCCGAAACTGGCTCATCTCCAGCTGTCACACAAAACCAAGTAATAAAAGAGCAGTCAAAAGCTAAAAATACTGCATTGATGGGTTCTGACAGTATCCCTAAGCCTGTCTTAAATAGCATTAAGCACGATGTAACCACCCCTTTACCAACAGTGTTCAATCTCTGCCTCCATATAGGGTTCGTATCAGGAAATGAAGAACAGATACAGCCATTCCCCTGCATTAGGGAGGCTCTTCCACATCCCCAGACAATTACACACTTATAAGTCTGACCAGCATCATGTGTAAAGCTGTGGATAGACTTATAATGGAACTAATATATAAAGATGTAGGAAACCTCCAAACTCTGGTTTTCTCAGTTTGGATTCGTCAAGGTCTGATCAGGCTTACTCAACCTGGTGAACGTCTGTGAAAAGGTCACCAAAGAAATGGATGAAGGTAAAATGGTATGGATCACATACCAGGATCCGGCAAAGGCTTTTGACACAATCTTCTATTTAGGTATTGTAGAAAATCGAAATAAACTGGGAACAAACCCCTGTGTCATGCACTGTATTGCCAACTGTCTCACAGATAGGATGCAGGAGATCAAATTTGAGGAAAGCTACCTCCACAAAGAGATCAGTCACCTGCGGAATCTCCCAGGGTATGGTGTTGGGACCTTACCTGTTTGGCATCTACTCTTCTGAAGTAAAAACCAATATCAAAGGGCTCTGGCTGTCTAATCTTGCAGATGACTACAAACTAAGTGTAGTTATTGAATTTCCAAATGACTTGGCCATGCTGTAGAAAGGTTTGTCCCAAACAAGTAACTGGTGCAAAAATCATGGACTAAAACAAAAAATTCCAAATAGGCATTACTGTATCCCTTGGGAAGCGGTCTACCCTTGGCAACTACCACATCATACACCCATGAAAGCTGACCCAGTTGTTCAGGATTTGGGAACTTATATGGACTGTGACCTAGCCTTTGACCAATATGTGTTCACTGTGGTAAGAAAGTCCTTCTGCATTGCACAGTTTATTAACAAAGGGATTCAGAATAGATCTAAAGATGTCATTGTTCCCCTTTACTCCGCCTTTATTAGGTCAGTCATTGAGTATAATGCTCCCTTTGGAATATATCTGTCCAGACTGGAATGCCAACAGACATATCTTACTGAAAGTATACAAGGCATAAACAATATGTTCTATATGGACCACCTCAAAGCCCTGCCACTTTTGAGCTGATTGGATGAAACAGAGGGATAAAGCCCTAACTATGGCACAAGTGACATGGGTTCGATTAGCAGCTTGGGTGGCTGGTGCAGTTGCAGGGAGGGGATGGGTGTGCCCATCCTGGGGGGGGGGGTGCATTTGTCAGTGACTCCAAGGGGAGGTGTGGTCCAAAGAGGGGAGTTGCCTTTAGACATAAGTGATGAGTGTGAGAGGTGGGGAAAGAAGTGGGTAGGGCATATAAAAGATACCCCCAATGGACAGATGCAAAGATGGCTGAGCCCCCAGGACACCCTTAGGATCCATGTCCAACCCCAGCAATACTGAAGTAAGTCCAGGGGGCTAGAAGATTAACTGCTAGATCCAGCTTGGACATGAGGCAGTAAGGAACCTGGCCATTTGACTGAAGTTAAGGGTGGATTAAAAAAAATGTCATGCCACTATTCTCTGTTTCCTGCAGACTGCTTAGAGGTGACCTGTGTCTAGCTTACAAATTATCTTCTGACCCAGTACCGATGGACCTACTTCACCAAAATGCTTGGTCCATGTATCTAAACCTCTTCTGCAGCATCAACAGAACAGTTTGGAGGCACAGGTATATTTTGCAGAGGATGCCACTGCTCTGGAACAGACATCCCATCCCTGTAAAACAAAACTCATTGCTGTCCATATTCAAGAAAAACTTGGATCTATGGATGGGTAACAGAAAATTTTATACCAGGACTGCCCCTGTACTACTAATCGGCAGGGGTAGCTCCTAAATGCTTTATCCTATGCATGGGTCCCCTAAAATTACCTGTGATGTATGGTCCCACTTGTTCTCACTAAGGATAATATATAATTATCAGCCCTGGGATAGGGAGGGCCTAACTAACACCAAACAGGATAGGTTAGTTTAAGCACCAAACGGGAAATTGGCTAGACTTAAAATGGCCAGATTCTGATTTAAAATGTACATGTCTCTTTACAGAGAATCGTGAAGGAAATCATCTTTCAAATGACACCATTTACTATGTCACTGCCATCATCTTCGTCCTCATCATCATCATCGCTTGCCTGGTTTATATGCTGTTGATCCAAAGAAGAAAACGAAAGAAGTCAGGGTAAGCAGCTAACCTTTGATATGGGCATAGAACATGCAATTCTGATTTCATTACCTTTAAATTTTTAAAATATTGTCTAGAGTGCTTTGTGAAGGCAGTCATGAAACATTGTTTTGAAATTTGTTAACTGATTTTCATTCTTTCTGTTATTCTCCATATTTTAATGTAGTACTTGCTACTTTTCACCAATGCCCCCTATGGTGGCAGGAGTTCACTCACATTGGAAAGTGACTTGAGTTTACCTATCTCAATAATATGACTAATGAAGACCTGTGTGTTACATATGAAGAAGCGTAATTGTGAATTAATTATATGGGAGCCAGCTGTTGGTGCATGGATAAGTGCCCAGCTCCATTGTCTTAACCTCTTTTTTAGACTGCCACAGTGAAAAACTTGGGAAGTATGAGCAGCTTCATTCAAATATGAGATGACCCATAGGCACAGCGCAGTTTTGTACATTTCCGCAATTAATAGATAGGAGGATAAGAGTGTAAAAATGTATAATTCATGAGGTACTAAACCATTACTGGGTAACAGGGCACATTGCTGGGAGCTATTAATAATGCTTATTTTTTTTTTTATTTTTAGTAGAATTAGAGTACAAGTACATATTTATGTCACACAAGCTGTAAGTGCATTGAATTTGGAGAAGGAGCAAAAGGTAATGCGGTTCAAATCCACTGTACAAAAACTTTTGGGATTGGGAGTTTGGTATAATGGTTAAGGTGTTTGCCTGACAGACACAAGGAACTGGTTTGATTCTAACCTTTGAATTAGAAATTGTCTAGGTTTAAAATGGCCCACAAGGGCAGCTAACCTAGTGCTTAAGTATGAATTTATGTAAAGTTATATATGCTTGAATAGAAGTGCACTGAGTAAATTATCAGACACTGAGCCCACCCAATGTACATTTAATGCAGCATCCTGAAGTGTAGACAGCATTTGCGCTGTAATGATATGCTTGAACTCAATTAAAACTACTCACTGCTGAAAACAGTATACCTAAAAGGGCTTGAATGAAAGTTTAAAGTTTTTTCTGATCTTTCTGATCTCCGGAAAGTGTTTAGAAGTTTGATAGAATAAAGTAAACAAATAATGAAACCAAATTATTTGTGAAGAGTTTAATATACCCTGCACACATTTTCTTTTCCCAGACCATATATTCCTTTCTACAAAATGATCTTTATATCATTTATAAAAAAAAAAAAAACATGATTTGACTGTATTGTCCAATCTGTGACAATCCTGTCCAATTGAGTTTCTTCAGTGTTAGATGCAATGGAAATGTTATACTTTAATTTATCACCATGGCCTCTGTGTAATCTCACCTATCACATTTTAAAGCTTTTGTATAGGGAGAAAGCGACATAGCAAGGTATTTGTACCCACTAGGGACATAAACTATTGGAATTCACAGCTCTTTTACTGTGTACTATCATTTTCAGTTTTATTTCTGAATGCAGGGGCTGCACTTTTTTGAACCTATGGGAATTTCATACTTGCTTTAATATGTAGTTTGGCTGAAGAAACCTGACAACAGTGACATTGACTTGAAGTGCTAGATAATTCCTGTTATTTTTCAGAAAACTAATTTAAGCACTGTTTTATCTCAGCAGAAGGAACTGCTTATTGCAGTGAGTTTAAAACACAACAGAAAACCCAAACCAGAGTACCGCTGGAAGAAAGTTTCAGACACTCTTTTCAGAGATTCTTGGGATTTAGAAGTAACCCTGAGTTCTGCAATTTTATGTAAATTAAAAGAAGATTTAGTAAAAGGGAGAGGACTGATACACTGTCACCTATTAAGGATTTAGATTGCACTGAAGAGAAAAAAGTCCAACTAAACAAGTCATTTTAACATGTGTACCACCATCAGTTTTTTTTTAATTAAAACAAATTAAAATGAATATGGGCTACTAGGAGTGTTACAAAGCATGTTAGCCTACAGCACCAAGAAAAGACAGAAATACCTGTTATCATTTTCTGGTCATCGTGATCTTTTACTCGTTGCCGATGTGTATTATAGATGACAGGATTTGTACTACATATGTGCATAAACCAGTTAGGAAAAAAATGTAATGGCCTTAAAAGCTAATGGATTGAGCCACATGTATTTTTAACTTTTAGGAGGAGGTACTTAGAAATATTAGTATGTAAAAAGACCATACATAAAAGAGGAAAACCTGGGGATAAGAATATAACTGCACAAAAATCACAATGTGACCTGTAGGTCAGACTCTGTTTCTTCCACAATCAGGCATGTTACAAGGGAAAAAGATGTGAGAGGAAACAAAAACTAAGAAGAGAATATCAGCAAATATAAGCATGGAAGATCATTTAAATTCTGCAACCATAAGCATTTTACAGTGATGAGATGACAACAAACAAATGTGATCCATATGAAAGGCATACAAAAGAAAAACAAAAAGCACAAATTTGCTAAGAAAATACAGTAGCTTACCAAAGATGGTTTGTTGATAATTGAAGAGTTAGAGGCTAGATCTGTACTTGTTTAAAAAATAAATAAAAGAATGGTGCTTTGTCTATCTGGGGCAAGGATAAAATCCATTGCATAACCACTTCAATGGACCAAAATATCCCTTTTCTGGATTTTTTCATGCTCAAAGCAATATCATCTGCAAACAAGGCTATTATTTCTTGATTACTGTACCATTTATACCACTGAATTTGTGAGTCCCTTATTTTCTTAGCCAATGGCTCTATATATAAAGCATTTAACAAAGGGAATGAGGAAACTCTTTGCCTGAGTCCTCTGTTCAAACAATGTTTTGGACAGGAAGCCACCACCTTAATTTTGCTAACTACTCTTCATATATTCTCCTAATTAACCATATTATTCTATCAGGGAATGCAAATACTGCCATTGCTCTACCCATAAAATCCTACTTGACTCTATAAAAAGGCTTTTGTGCATCAGGCTCCTCCAACAGTAGCTGTTTTGGCTTAGTCTGCTTCCTTCTGGGTCATCATTGTTCTATTAATGTTGACAATTGTTTGAGTTCCTTCCACAAAAAAACACATTGGTCCATAGCTATCATCTTTGTTAACATCTTTGCCATTCTCCTAACTAGTATGGACATAAAAACTTTATAACTGTGATTTACAATTAAAATGGAGCTAAATGAATCTGAGTCTGAAGCGTCATTACCCTCTTTGAGTAATAGATTAACTACAGCTTTTTTTTCCAAATCTGTGGTATTCCCCCTTTTAAAATATTATTAAACAAAATCTTCCATATCTTTGTCAATTTCTTCCTCCCAACTGCTAGACTTGCACAGGAATACTGTCTGTTTCTGGAGACATCCTTTTTGATTGATTATACATCCTGTTTTTCTCACGTCTGTTTTAACTACTAATTGTTGAGCCTCCTCTGCCTTTAATGTTGGTGTAATCAAGTCTTCCATAAATATTTCCATGTGTGTCTTCTTGGTTTCCATATTACTCTGCTTTATACAGATTTTCATAAAATGTTCAAAATGTAATCAGAATATGTCTGATTGTTTTTCTTGTTGTAGGCTCCCTAAGTTGGGCAACAACCTTTTTTCACTTTTTTGTTGCTTAAGTCATTGTGGTAAAAAAAATTGTGCTGTGGAATTATCCAAAATAACTGTTTAACAGCAGCCTTTCTAAACAACTACATATTATCCAAATACTCCCTTGTTTGCTGTTTAAAATAAAATTTTGCAGTTGATCCTTTTCTTGTTATATGAGATTCTTCTTATTCTGCAATACTTTAACTTTTGCCAACCCCTTTAAATACTTCCTTTTACTTTTTCCCCACATTTTTCTTATTTCTTCCATGTTTTAAATTATTTTTTCATTTTAGCCCACTAACTAGCTATCCCTCTTGAATACATTTTTATCCTCCCTGATAACAGTGGAATAATTTGTACTGCCATTCTCTAAATTTCTCTCTCTTTAATTGTTTTCTCATTTTTGCTTCATTATTCTGCATCTTTATCTTAGTTTTTATTGGTGCTTGATCTGAAATACTTATTGGATGTGTTTTAAAGCTTTGCTTGAAATACACATGTTCCTGTGAAATGCAATTTATTTCCATTCTAGCCCAGGTATTGTACCTTGTTAAGTAGTACGTAAATTCTTTCTGGGATCCTACTACTGAATTCACATCTTCCATACCAAACATTCTGATATATTTCTTTAGAAATTTACTCTATTTTGTTATATTTTTCCTTCTAGGTCACCCCTGTACATCCACAGAATAGATGTTTTAGGTAGAATATAAATGCATGCAAGTGTAATCATGATCCTCAACTACCAGTAAACCCTTAACTACCCTAAATCTAACATTAATCTTTTTTCCCTGATGTCTCTTTAGCAATCCATATTATTACTCCAATTTTCCTTCGTCCCTGGTGTTCTGCTGAATATCCAACTTGAAATCCTTTCTTTAAAAAAAAAATTGGAACAGTGATATGGGTGCACATCCAGTGATATAAAAGAAAGCAAACAATAATGATATGTCTCATTGATGTTCTTCATCTCACATTGCTGCAGTCCTAACACTTGGGGTAGTCCGCTGTCCCAGTCGGCCCGAATACCAAAGTATAAGGCTGACGTCGGTCAAGGCGCATTATTCTGATGTCAGGACGTCAGGGTACAAATGCGCATGACCGACGTCATATCCTCAGTCTTTTTTTGCCGCATGGTCCGATGCAGAAGCAGTATTGCGAGTGCAGGTTGGCGTTCTGAAATTTTCTGAAGTCGGAGTTTCAGACCGAATCAAAGTTGGCTAAGTACCCCGTTGGGGAATATTTTGGTTTTTTCTTGCCTCAGTATTTAACCGGATGTCAGAAAAAGTGAATAACTGTATTTCTTGTGGGAAACAGATACCTCATAGGGATTACCATACCTTGTGTATACCTTGCTTAGGGCCTGAGCACGACGTTGTTGGATGTCGCTCTTGTGCTAGATTTAACAAACGCACTATAAAGAGAAGATTAGACTGTGCCAGGTTAGTTTTGGGAAGCGTTGTAATTATAAAATGCCGCCGGATGCTCCGACCCGCTTCACAAAAGCGCAAGGACAAAGCAGCGAAGTTTAGGTTGGAAGAACCGCCTGTCCCAGACGCCGGTTCTTTAGAGGCTCGGTGGAGCCGGAGGTTCTGCCAGAAGTTTCTTTGGAGTCTCAGGGAGACTTTACTGTTACAAGATGTGTCCTCTCAGGAGGTAGGCCAGGCTGAAGGGGCTTCTCAGGTAGCTGTTCTCCCCTCCCTTCCTAAGGTGGTTAGGCCCTCCCCTTCTGTTTCCAAGGCTTCTTCGAGAGGCAGGCCAGGTTTAACTTCAGTGGGTGTCTCTCCTAGTTCTTCAGGGTCTCTGCCTAAGAAACATATGCTTAAAATGGCAGAAGATTTGATTACTATGATTAGAGGTTCTATGCCCCCTCCTGATAAGAGGCCTAGGGTGGAACCTGAGCTTGAGAGTTTTGAGCAGTGTTCGGAGGCTTCTGAGTCTTGACTGAAGACTTACAGGAGTATCCTCCTTATTCTGATTCTGATGTAGATGATTCTACTCCTTCGGCTTCTCCTCCTGAGGATTTTTCTTTTTCAGAGACTCTTCATTCCATGAGGGAGCATTTTAAATGGGAAGGTCAAGATTTCTCTGATTCCAGGAAAAGGCTTAGGGAATTTTGTTTCTACCCCAGCATAGGCCTTTAGCTATACCTCCTGTTCTGGATGTGGTGGAAGATGTTTTGCAGAGGCTTCCTGAACCCTGATTCTTTGCCTCCTGCCCCAGTTAAACCGGATAGGTATTATAGGGTGCCTGAAGCTCATAAGTATCTTAAGAGTCCTAGGGCAGACCCAGAAACTGTTTCTCAGGGGCCTAAAGGTGTTAAGGCTTCTGTTGTTAAAAATCCTGTTCCTCCTGATAAAGAGGCAAGGGCTTTGGATAGATGGGGAAAGAAGGTGTATACTTCTTCCACTTTAGCCATGAGGGCTTTGAATTGCCAGTTCCACATGTTAAAATACCAAAATTATCTCCTTTCACAATTGAAGTCTAAGGTGGATGCTCTGGCGGAAGGTATTGAGTGTAAAGAGTTGCAGGATTTAGTTCATGTTTCTGAACAGGTGGGTAAGCATTCTTTGCAATGTGGTTTTGATGCTGTACAGGCCTCTTCGAGGGTGGCTGCCACTGGTTCTGTTCTTCGCAGGCACGCCTGGCTGAGGGATCAGAATTTGGCTGAGCATGTTAAGACAAGGATTTTAGATGCTCCTACAATCTGATGTGTTGTTTGGTTCTGCCTGTGGAAGCAGTTTTAAAGAAAATGGAGGACAAGGCTAAGTCTATGCAGACTGTTAAAGATTTTTGCAGGTTCAGCCTCCAAGTTTAGTAGAAATTGGCCTACTAAGGGGTGGACATATCCTTCTTATGATTCCCAGTCTAGGGGTAGGTCTAGACGTGGTAGGGCAGAGCTCAAGGTTCTTTAGGCCTAGTATAGGAGTGCACCTGCTCAGTCTACTGGTGAGGGCAGGGTCAGTCCTTTGTAAACAGACCCAATGACCTGCCTTTTCAGCTGCCAGAGCCTTCTCCTGGCAGCACCTTTGGGAGGAAGGCTGGCACTTTTCAAAGAAAATTGGAGTTTAATTACCCAAGACAGATGGGTATTGATATCATTCACCACGGTTACAGGTTTTATTTCCATACCTTGCCTCCTTTCAAAGGCATGCCAGACATTCCTCCTCTACAAAGAAAAGAGGTTCACAAGCAAATTTCTCTGTTACTCCAAATAGGGGCCATTCAGCCGGTTCCTGTGCCAGAAAGGGGCCTAGGATTTTATTCTCGCCTGTTCCTAGTACCAAAAAAGGGGAACACGTGGAGACCAATTTTGGATTTATCTATCCTCAACACTTATCTGGACATTCCCAAGTTCAAAATGTTGACGTTACAACAGCTTTTACCTCTGCTGGGAAAAGATCACTGGATGGTAACTTTAGATCTCAAGGAGGCTTACCTTCATGTGCCTATCAGACTAAGTTGCAGGAAGTATCTGCGTTGAGCTGGGAATTCCCATTATCAGTTCTCTGCATTGCCCTTTGGCTTATCTACTGCGCCCAGAGTATTCACAAAAGTTCTGGCTCCAGTGATAGCTTATTTCAGGCTAAAAAGAATACAAATCTATCCGCATTTGGACGACTGCCTGATTCTGGCTCAAGAAAAGGAAGACCTTTTCAGCATTTGGAATATGTGATAGCAGTGCTAAGATGCCTGGGGTATTCTGTGAACGAAATAAAGTCCAGTCTAGTACCCTCTCAAGACATGTGCTTTCTGGGTGTGAGACTGAATACAGCAACCCAGATGGCCTTTTAACCCCGGACAAACAAAAGAATCTTTCCTTTACTTCCATCAACTATCTCTTCAGTCCGGGCTGACTGCAAGGACAGTCCTTCAAGCCTTAGGGTTCATGGCATCTTGTATTCTGGTGCTTCCCAATGCCAAACTGCATATGAGGAAGCTGCAATGGTATCTCAAAATGTATGGACACAGCACTGCCAGGATTTGGACACTGTCATTCAAATAATACCTTGCATTCAAAAGGAATTTTTGTGGTGGGCTCAGGAATGTCACCTAAACAAGGGACTCTCTGTGACCCGCCAGAGGCGAGTCAGATTCTAACGACAGATGCCTCAGACATAGCTTGGGAGCTCATCTGAATGGAAAGTGGATACAAGACAAGTGGCCTGCCAGACTACAGCATCTACATATCAACATGAAGGAGATGTTAGCAGTCCAGTTTGCATTAATGGCTTTCAAGGAGTTACTTCTTCCAGGGCAGGTGTTGATTCTAACAGACAACACAACTGTCATGTGGTACATCAACAAACAAGGGGAACACATTCTTATCCTCTATGCAGGCAAGCAATGATTTTGTGGGAGACTGCGCTCAGCTTGCAACTAAATCTTCAGGCAAGGTTTCTGCCGGGAGCACAGAACTCCTTAGCAGATGTGTTAAGCAGGCAAATCATGGATCCCCACGAGTGGAAACTGGATCTTCATGTATTTCGGAAATTGACAGTGTCATGGGGAACTCCAGACATAGATCTGTTCGCTTCTCCACTAAACCACCAGCTGCCAAAGTTTTGCACGAAAAGGTTTCATCACACAGCTTGGAAAGTGGATGCTCTTTCTTTCAGTTGGAAAAATCTTCATGTGTATGCCTTTCCACCTCTGCCTCTCCTCCCAAAGGTACTCCTAAAGGTCAGACAAGACAAGCCAAGGATGATTTTAATAGCTCCAGATTGGCCTCGGCAACACTGGTACCCATTACTGAGGAGTCTGGTAAGGAAGCCTCCATGGCCTTTACCTTTGATTCCACACCTATTGTCTCAGAGGGACGGTCATCTACTCAATGTCAAGCTTCACTCTCTTCATCTAACAGCCTGGCATATTCTGTTTTGAACCACAGCAGGTCTCAACTTCCTCAACAAGTTTTGAATGTGATTATGGAAGCCAGAAGACCTAGTACAAGGAAAGTGTACGCAGAGAAATGGAAGAGATTTTTATTTTGGAGTGCAGCAAAGGATTTGGAGGTTTCTGAGCCTAATTTGAGTGTGGTTCTTCAATATCTTACTGAGTTATTGGACAAAGGTTTGTCTTTCTCTTCCATTAAGATTCATGCTGCAGCAATTTCAGCTCACTATGATTGTGACCCACCATTGTTTTCTCATCCTTTGTTCAAGCAATTTCTTAGAGGGGCAAAGAATATAAGACCCCCACGTAGAGCTCCTACTCCTGCTTGGGACCTCAATTTTGTGTTGGAGAAACTTACTCTACAACCTTTTGAGCCTGCGGCTACTGCTGAATCGAAATACTTGTCATGGAACACTTCTTTTTTGTGGGCCATTACTTCTGCAAGAAGGGTTTCTGAATTGCAGGCCCTTATGGCGGTTGAGCCTTTTTTTGATTTTCCATAAGAATAGGGTATCATTACGTACTAATCCTTCCTTTATGCCTAAGGTGGTCTCTAGTGTGGCTTTAAACCAAACTATTCATTTGCCTACTTTTTATGCAGATCCCCAAAATAAGGGGGAAAAGATTTTGCACACTTTAGATGTACACAGGCAGTTGCGTTATTATTTAAGCAGGACTAAGGATTTTAGGCAGTCTCAGTAGTTGTTTGTTTCTTTTGCTTTGAGTTCTCAGGGCAAGCCTGTGTCAAAACAAACTATTTCTAAGTGGATTGGGTTTTGCATTGCATTTTGTTATTCCCATCATGGCAAGGAGATTCCAGCTGGGATTAGGCCTCATTCCACTAGGGCTACTGCCACTTCAACAGCATTTTAAGGGGTGGCAACTAAGGATATTTTGGAGGCAGCTACTTGGAGTTCAGTGCATACTTTCTCTAAGCATTACCACCTTCCTCTCTACTCTAAATCTAGGGCTGGTTTTGCCACGGCTATTTTGCAGGGCATGTTGACAGCTCCTGCTTCTTTATGATTTGCCAGCCTCCCTTACCTCTGCTTTGGGATTCTACCCAAGTGTTAGGACTGCAGCAATGTGAGATGAAGAACATAGTACAGTTTTGTACCTACCATAAATGTAGATGTTCGAAGATCCACATTGCTGCAGTCCAATTTACCTCTCCCTCCTTCCCTCTGTGTTTAGGGGTGGTTGTGTGGGTGGGTTGTACTTTTGTAAATTTGTATATATTGTACATATATTTGGTACAGGAGTGTTTGGTGTTTTTGGTTTTGGCCTTATCTTTTAGGGTCTTCTGACATCTGGGGCAAGAAAAGACTGAGGATATGACGTCGGTCATGCGCATTTGTACCCTGACGTCCTGACGTCAGAATAATGCGCCTTGACCGACGTCAGCCTTACACTTTGGTATTCGGGCCGACAGGGACAGCGGACTACCCCAAGTGTTAGGACTGCAGCAATGTGGATCTTCGAACATCTACATTTATGGTAGGTACAAAACTGTACTTTTTCATGCATTATACATTTTAACAATTAACATTCATGCCAACATTGAAGATCCAAAAAGATGCCAGAAATCCAAGTAACACGACTCCACAGCCACCAGGAACAAAAAAACAAAAGCTGATGTAGAATGCGAAAATCCTTTATTCAAGTAGGTCCAAAAAGAAATAAACACAAGCGCTTTCGCTCAGGGTAATCCTGAGCTTTTTCAAGTGAGTACAAAAGCATTTGCTGAAGCCAAACCTTTTTATATAACCATGGGTAACACATTAATTGAAAACAAGTATTGTCAATCGGTTGTTAGATTCCTTAAAGGGGCTTTGCATTAATTAAAACATGAGATAAAAACTTATATTGTTAAAAAATATATATATATATTTAACAGCTGGATTATGCATATATAATTACAAAACATTAAAAACGCTGTTTCAAATATAATAGAATTAAAATTAAAATAGTTTAAAATACTGCTATTGGAAACATTGGGAATCCATAAGTTTTGATGAACCTAGGAAATAAAATTCTGTTAGAAGTGTGAGGGAGCATTTTATTTAGTTGGTTTGTAATAGGAGTCTTGGTTCTTTTTCATAGTTCACATCAAAAAAGGCACCCGAGGACCAAGCATCAGGTTGTCAAACCAAAGAAAAAAAGAGCGTGGGAGTTAAGGAAAAGGAAACTAGTGAATCTTGGGTCCCTAAGTCATGTGTTCTGATAAAAAAGCGCAAGTGCCAAGTGGTAGTGAAAGAAGGGCATAGTGTTGGTAAACATGGGACAACAAAACTAATTGGTTAGGATGGAATAACTATAATCGTGCCCTTCTAAGCTTTAATGGGTTTAATGCTAATAGTCCTGCTCAATCCAGGTGGTCTCCTGCCTAGCCTTAATTGCCATACTAGCTCACGGTACTCGGCGGTGGATTCCCAGTCACCACCCTGAGATCCGTTCCACTTGTTCTAAAACAAAGAATTTGATGATACTACCCGGCAAAGGAGGGAATGCTTAAAAAGCATTAGTTTCTTTCTGTTTAGCCATGTCATATAAGTGTTCAGATCCGTCTCCTGAATTCTTTCAGTCTTCCCCACGTAGAAACTCGAACACGTGGTACAAATACCCAGGTATACCACCCCTTTGCTTCCACAAGAGTAGGAACCAGTTGATTTTGTCCTAAACCTCCTGGATGGAATGTACATGGATTCGACGTTCATTAAAGCATGGCATTGACTACAAGAGCCACATTTGTAAGTGCCCTTCTTAGGTTGTTTCACCTTCTTTTTGTTATCTGGTTTCCTTTCAAAAATTTCTTTGAAGTTGATACCTCTTTTTCTAACAAAACTAGGTCTGGGGGGTAAAAGGTCCTTGAAATCTTCATAAAGGGCTAGAACCGGCCAGTAGTTTCTGATGGTTTCCTCCATTTCTTTGGAATTGGATGAATAGGTGTATATAAAACTGTTTGTAGGGTGGTTGGATACTCTGGAAGTTGATGGAATTGCCAACTCTGGTCCTTTTCCCAAAATAGGTGTGTATAAGGTTTTCCTCGATACTTTGATCTCATCAACTAAACTCATAAACATTTCTAGGGGATATCCTCTTTCCAGGAATAAGGCTCGCAAGGTTTTAACTTCAAACTCAAAGTCCTCATCAGTGCTACAGATTCTACTCACTCTTATGAGTTGTCCTTTAATGATTCCCCTTTTCTGATATAAGGGATGTGCACTATCAAAGTGTAACAATGAGTTAGAAAAGATGGGTTTGCGGTGTAATTTAGAATGGAAAGTATTCTGGTTGAAATCCTTGAACAAGGTAATGTCCAAGTAATGGAGCTCCTGAGGGCTAGCAGTGTATGTGAATTGTAGAAAACCAGTGGAGGTGTTGATGTATTGGAAGAATTCTTTGAACTCACATTCTGAGCCTCCCCAGAGGATGCAAATGTCGTCCAGGTAGCGTCTGTAAAAAAGGATATGTTGCTGCCAGGGGGGGTATCAAGACAAACGTGTGTTCCCATTTATGCAACACCACGTTAGCATAAAATGAGGCACAAGATGCCCCCATGGCGACCCCTTTACGTTGCCTGAACAGTTCGCCATTGAAAAAAATAAAGTTGTTCATCAGGACCATCTCCATCAACTCCGTTAATAAATTAGTAAGCTTGTTGTTGAGGCTGGTTTCATTACTGAGAAATTCTGTAAACCACTCTAGACCTTCTTGGTGAGGAATGTAAAAAGAGGTCCTTAATGTCTATGGTGATCATGATCAAATCAGGTGAAAAACAGGAAACAGGAATATCATGGAGAAAGTGCCAGGAGTCCTTGCAAACATGGCTGAGAAGGGGCATAAAAGCCTTGGTTAAGTGATCGATGAATTTTCCAATGGGCTCAGTGACACCTCCCGCACCTGATACTATAGGTCTGAACCTTAAAGGATAAGTTCCCTTATGGATTTTGGGAATCCCGAACATGACCGGTATCCTGGGTTTTTCTACATGCAAATAATTATACACCCTCTCATTTATTGCTTGCTGTAATAAAAGATCTTTAAGATAGTAGTTGATCTGAGCAAAAGCAATGTTGACTTCATTTCGGGATACTGTGTCGTATTGTTCGTTGTCCTGGAGCATGGAATAAATGTATGCTTCATATTCACTAGTAAACATGAGCACTACCCCTCCACCCTTGTCCGGCTTCATAATCTTGCCGTTCTCATTTCTGAGATAATTGATGAATTCAGTTTCTTGCATGGATAAGTTACATCCAGAAAAAGACTGTTTGTCTTTAGATAATTTTCTAAACTCGTTTTCAACCAACTTTTCAAAAAAGAGAATAATTGGGTGGAGAGGGGGGTTAATTAAACTACTGCGTGTTAACCCTGTGTCATCAATTTTTTGCCCCTTAAAGATTTGAGTAAGGTTCAGACTTCTAGTAAAAAGTTTTAATTCTACAAGTGCTTGAGTCAAGTTCATTGGTTTGTGAGGAACAAACTGTAAGCCCCGGGTGAAGACATCAAATGCACATTCTTCCAGATCTAAATCTGTGTAGTTGTATATTGTAAAATTATCTTTGTTTAGTTTAGTACAGTTCTCTTCTAGTACTGCTATGTTGCGAGTGATTGTGTCAGGGTCAGGGTTAAAATTAAAATTAAAAGCAACATCCTTTGCAAATCCAAAATCTTCAGTAGTGTGGATGTCATTCAATGCCTGGGGATCCATGTCCTGGGTACTTGTTTCTGCCCCCAAACCCCGGTCCTGCCAGGGTTCCGCTGAAAATCCTGGTTAGTGTTAGCCCTTCTACCTTTTTCCGCTAACCTCTCACTTCTCCTTAATGGTTCCTCTGTTTCCCCTTGAGTGTCATCACCCCTATCAATGATAGCAGTGTTGGTGCTATTAAAAGAAACCCCCCTATTGTATCGGTTGGGGGCTGGGTATGCTACCCCGTCCCTATACTCTAGTAGATCTCTTTCCAATTTCCTTAACTTCCTATTGAGTATTTTGTCACAGAATAAATCAACATTATTAAATAAATTGTCATATTCCAGCTTAAAAGCATTAAAATCAACATCATTAGTTAATTTATTGTTTAACATATCCAAATCATTTAAAAGTGCTTGTGCCTTGACCTGGTATTCACAAATCATTAAGTTTAGCATTTCAAGCCTAGCTTTATCAAAAATATCACATAATTTGTTGTAGTAACTTGTTCCCTGTTGCACATGGTTAGGGAATTTGAAAAAGCGTAAGCCTTTAGGGATACGTTTTACCCTAACACATTAATTTAAATAGTCAATTTCTAGTTGTGTGCTTCTTAAAGCATATAGTTTATCTTTGAAAACATCCATGTCCTGTTCAAAATTAGAGATATTGTGAGAATTAACAGTACCTTTGCTGAATGTAAAACGTTGGTCAGCCCATTTCGAAAAAAACACATCCTTGTTTTTGTTTTCCTTCCTGACAGCGTTTAATCCATTTGTTTTAGAGCATGCACCCATGTCCACTCTATTAAACGTGCCTAGACATTGACTGTTATTAGCACGAGGTAGCCCAATGTTTAGTAACTCGTGGGGAGGTGAAGTTGTGTCTTTAGCACTTTCTGATTCCCTTAAAACTGAAAGCACATTGTCCGTTGATTTGGGTGTGTGTAGCTGGTTGCAGGCAGTGTTTGGTGAACCCGCCTCTGTTGATTTCAGCAAGTTCGTTATTTCCTTCAGTGCAGCCAAGACTTGGTTGAACTCGGCGCGACTAACAGGCATATCCTTTACATTACCCTGCAAAAGTTCAGGAGTAACTGCAGGGTTGAAGCTTTCTTGTTCCGTAGCCATGGCAAAGAAACAGCAATGAAGATCCAAAAAGATGCCAGAAATCCAAGTAACACGACTCCACAGCCACCAGGAACAAAAAAACAAAAGCTGATGTAGAATGCGAAAATCCTTTATTCAAGTAGGTCCAAAAAGAAATAAACACAAGCCCTTTCGCTCAGGGTAATCCTGAGCTTTTTCAAGTGAGTACAAAAGCATTTGCTGAAGCCAAACCTTTTTATATAACCATGGGTAACACATTAATTGAAAACAAGTGTTGTCAATCAGTTGTTAGATTCCTTAAAGGGGCTTTGCATTAATTAAAACATGAGATAAAAACTTATATTGTTAAAAAATATATATATATATTTAACAGCTGGATTATGCATATATAATTACAAAACATTAAAAACGCTGTTTCAAATATAATAGAATCAAAATTAAAATAGTTTAAAATACTGCTATTGGAAACATTGGAAATCCATAAGTTTTGATGAACCTAGGAAATAAAATTCTGTTAGAAGTGTGAGGGAGCATTTTATTTAGTTGGTTTCTAATAGGAGTCTTGGTTCTTTTTCATAGTTCACATCAAAAAAGGCACCCTAGGACCAAGCGTCAGGTTGTCAAACCAAAGGAAAAAAGAGCGTGGGAGTTAAGGAAAAGGAAACTAGTGAATCTTGGGTCCCTAAGTCATGTGTTCTGATAAAATGCGCAAGTGCCAAGTGGTAGTGAAAGAAGGGCATAGTGTTGGTAAACATGGGACAACAAAACTAATTGGTTAGGATGGAATAACTATAATCGTGCCCTTCTAAGCTTTAATACGGGTTTAATGCTAATAGTCCCGTTCAATCCAGGTGGTCTCCCTGCGTCTAGCCTTAATTGCCATACTAGCTCACGTTACTCGAGGGTGAATTCCCAGTCACCACCCCTGAGATCCGGTTCCACTTGTTCTAAAACAAAGAATTTGATGATACTACCCGGGCAAAGGAGGGAATGCTTAAAAAAAGCATTAGTTTCTTTCTGTTTAGCCATGTCATGTAAGTGTTCATAGATCCGTCTCCTGAATTCTCTTTCAGTCTTCCCCACGTAGAAACTCGAACACGTGGTACAAATACCCAGGTATACCACCCCTTTGCTTCCACAAGAGTAGGAACCAGTTGGTTTCGTCCTAAACCTCCTGGATGGAATGTACACGGATTTGACGTTCATTAAAGCATGGCATTGACTACAAGAGCCACATTTGTAAGTGCCCTTCTTAGGTTGTTTCACCTTCTTTTTGTTATCTGGTTTCCTTTCAAAAATTTTATTGAAGTTGATACCTCTTTTTCTAACAAAACTAGGTCTGGGGGGTAAAAGGTCCTTGAAATCTTCATAAAGGGCTAGAACCGCCAGTAGTTTCTGATGGTTTCCTCCATTTCTTTGGAATTGGATGAATAGGTGTATATAAAACTGTTTGTAGGGTGGTTGGATACTCTGGAAGTTGATGGAATTGCCAACTCTGGTCCTTTTCCCAAAATAGGTGTGTATAAGGTTTTCCTCGATACTTTGATCTCATCAACTAAACTCATAAACATTTCTAGGGGATATCCTCTTTCCAGGAATAAGGCTCGCAAGGTTTTAACTTCAAACTCAAAGTCCTCATCAGTGCTACAGATTCTACTCGCTCTTATGAGTTGTCCTTTAATGATTCCCCTTTTCTGATATAAGGGATGTGCTCACTTGAAAAAGCTCAGGATTACCCTGAGCAAAAGCGCTTGTGTTTATTTCTTTTTGGACCTACTTGAATAAAGGATTTTCGCATTCTACATCAGCTTTTGGTTTTTTGTTCCTGGTGGCTGTGGAGTCGTATTCATGCCAACATTACTTAAATTCCTTCTTGCCATCCGTTTAACCTCACTTCTCCTTCTGAACATTATTCTGAATGTATTTCTCCCACAAATCCCATTTATTTCTGTGTAATTTGCTCATTCCCTTTTCTAAAGATCTCATTTCCAGATGTTCTTCGTGTTTCACTGTTGCAGTCATTACATTTGGGTAATCTGCTGGCAGGTTGGCCTCAGTCAGCCTGATTAACAAAGTCTTGGGTCCTGCGTTGGTTGCTGTCCCTTCTTCCATGATGTCAGGTCGTCAAGGGTATAAAACATGCCCGAAGCAGAAGCAGTTCGCATGTGCCGGTCGGCCGACTCCTGATATTTTCGTTTTAGAGTTTCAGAACCGAAGTCTACAACTATAAAGCTAAGTACCCCGTTGGGGAAACTTTTTCTTGCTCCTTACCGATGTCAATAAAAGTTAATAATTGCATTACTTGTGGGAAGCAAATACCTCATAGGGATTTTCATTTGTACTGTATTCCTTGCCTAGGCCCAGACCATGATGTACCTTGCTGTCAGTTTTGTGCTTTATTTAATTAGCGCACTATCCGTCGTTGGTATATTTTTGCTTCTAAATATTTTGGTTCTCGGTTTAATTATCCAGAAATGATGTCGGTTAGCCATCCGACTACCGGAATACTGAAAAAACGCAAAAAAAAAGACAGAGACAGGCCGTTGAGGTCCAAAACTGCTGACGCTTCTAAGCCAGTCGCCAGTTCGCCGGTACTCAGTGAGGCGCTTTTGCAGCCCCTGATACCCGCTACTTCTGAGTCGCAGGCCTCTACTGAGACCCATTCAGAGTCTGGTATACCGTGAGATGCTTCACCTATGGAACCCACGGATTTCTCTAGCTTGGATAGGTCTGGAGCCGCTGTGCAGGCACCGGCATCTGAGGGTGTATTCAGGCCTACAGACTTGCATATTAAACCAACTCCACCTTCAATATTAAGGCTTAAACCTCGATCTGTGTCTGAAAAACTGACACCCAGGCCACATGTTCAGGCCCCTATGTCTAAAAAACAAATGATCAAAATGGCTGAAGATTTAATTACTCTAATCAGGGGTAGTCAACCCCCCCCTTTCTAAGAGGCCTAGGGCTGAACTTGACTATGAATCTTCTGAACAGGACTCTGTTTCTTCTGACTCTGATTTGTCCATGCCTACGTATGAGGACTCTGATGCAGAGGATTCCATCCCCTCTGCTTCTCCCCCTGAGGATTTTTCTTTTGGGGGAAACTTTACATACCCTAAGGGAGCATTAGCACTGGGAAAGTCAGGATTTCTCTGAATCCAAAAAGAGGCTTAGGGATTTCCTCCTTCTACCTCAGCAGAGGCCTTTGGCTATACTTCCTGTATTGGACATTGTTGATGATGTGTTTTCGGAATCCAGTATGGCCCCTGATTCCTTGCCTCTGGCTCCTAGTAATCCAGCCAGGTACTACAGGGTTCCTGAGTCCCACAAATTCCTTTTCAAAAATCCAGTTGTGGACCCTGAAACCATTTCTCAGGGGCCCAAGGGCATTAAGGCTTCTACTGCTAAAAATTCTACCCCTTCTGATAGAGACTCCAGGATGCTGGATAGATGGGGTAAAAAGGTTTATACTTCTGCAACCTTGGCAATCAGGGATTTAAACTGTCAATTTCATATGCTAAAATATCAACAGCATATTATGAGACTGCTTAAACAGAAAATGATGTTGATTTCTGACTGCAGAAAATAAAGATTTGCAGGATTTACTGCATTCAGCTGAACAAGTTGGAAAACGTACTTTGCAATGTGGTTTTGATTCTTTAGAGGCCTCTCTTGCAGGGCTGCAGTTACTGGGTCTGTGCTTAGAAGGCATGCTTGGCTTAAGGAGCAATCTTTGACTGATCATGTTAAGGCAAAACTGTTGGATGCTCCTTTGCAGCAGGACTGCCTGTTTGGCAATAAGGCTGAAGATGTTCTAAAAAAGATGGAAGATAAAGCTAAATCTATGCAGACTGTGAAAGATTTCCTATAAGTGCAACCTCCTAGATTTAGTAGGCACTGGCCTACTAAGAACTGGTCCTTTCCAGCTCCTTCCAGAGCTACTCAAGCCAAACCCAGACATTCCAAAAGCACCAGTTTTCAGTCCCAAGGGACTTTCAGAACTAAGCAATGGGGTGCTTCCACTTCCATATCTGGAAATAAGACTCCACCCTATGGTAAACAGTCTCAATGACTTTCCTTTAAAATTACCAAGCACTTACCTTTTAGCTGCCCCTTTGGGGGGAAAACTGGCTCTGCATGCAAAAAACTGGCAACTTATAACCCAGGACAAATGGGTTTTAAATATAGTGTCCCAGGGATACAGATTTCATTTCTACATGTTACCAACTCAAAATGGGTGGCCAGACCTGCCCCCAAATCAGTGGGCAGAGACTCAGAAACAAGTACTTTCCCTCTTAAACATGGGGGCTATTCAGCCGGTACCAGAAGAGGAAAAGGGACAAGGTTTCTATTCCAGACTTTTCCTGGTACCCAGAAAAGACAAATCATGGCATCCAGTTCTGGACCTGTCTATTCTAAACACCTTTCTGAACATTCCAAAATTCAAGATGCTGACTCTTCAACAGCTACTTCCTATGCTAGGCAAGGATCCCTGGTTGGCAACCCTAGATTTAAAAGAGGCTTACCTGCATATTCCAATCAGGGAATCTTGCAGAAGATACCTACGCTTAAAGCAGGCTACTTGCATTATCAGTTCTCTGCACTGCCCTTTGGCTTGTCTACTGCACCCAGGGTATTCAGAAAATACCTGGCTCCAGTAATTGCATTTTGCAGGCAAAGAAATATTCAAATATATCCATACCTGGACAATTGTCTAATTCAGGCAGAAAGCCAGGCCATTCTTCTAAAACATCTGGCGTTTGTAAAAAGGGTTCTAACTTGTCTAGGGTACACCATAAACGAAAATAAATCACAACTGGTACCTTATCAAAAAATTTCATTTCTGGGTGCAAGCTTGAATACAACTGCTCAGATGGCTTTCCTTACACCATAAAAGCAAATTCATTTGGTGACTTACTTCAAACAGGTGGCCACAAAAACCCTGCCATCTGCAAGACAAATACTGCAAGCCTTGGAGTTCATGGCCTCCTGCATTCTTCTAATTCCATATGCAAGACTGCATATGAAGAAACTTCGGTGGTACTTGAAAAGTTTATGGAGTCAACATTGTCACAGCCTGGAAACGATGATTCCTATTATACCTTGCCTGTGCCTAGAGTTCCTATGGTGGGCAGAGGCCTGCCACCAAATCAAGGGACTGCCATTCACACCACCCCCTGCCATCCAAACCCTAACTACAGATGCATCAGACTATGCATGGGGGGGCTCATCTGGCAGGTAAGTGCATTCAAGGCAAATGGAGCCCAAATCAAATGCACCTTCATATCAATCAAAAGGAAATGCTAGCTGTACAGAATGCTCTGACAGCCTTCAAGGACTACCTTCAACCAGGACAACTTTTAGTTATGTACTCACCATAACTTCAGATGTTTGGGATCCATCTCGCCTACATTCTGAATGATGGGTTCGGAGCCGATCCCTCGGCTCCGACTCGGCACGCTTATGCCAAAGAGCGAAGTCTCTTATTGGCTGAGCTTACTATATCCCAGGATGCACCACCATCAGTCCCCCAGATCTAGTTTGTCCGCATACATGCACACATGCATACCCTGCTTATATAACATCGTCAGATGAAACAAGATAAAAACAGTGGAGCTCAAAACCGTTCAATCTCTTCTGATCTGCAAGGCAGGGGGAAGGAGGGTGGTATCAGGAATGTAGATGGATCCCAAACATCTGAAGTTATGGTGAGTACATAACTAAAAGATGTTATGTGATCCTATCTCGCCTACATTCTGAATGATGGGACAGCCCCTAGCACCTGAATCCTGGGTGGCTCACTGGAAAACACTCCTGAGTACCGTGGAACCAAATGAAGCTCGTCCTTTAGATGCCACATCCAATTTGTAGTGGGAAATGAAAGTGTGCGGGTTGGACCAAGTAGCCGCAGCACAAATTTCGAAATAGCGAGCTTGGAATGAAAAGCTATAGAAGTAGCCATAGCTCTGGTAGAATGAGCTTTGATAGATGATGCAAGTTGCTTATTCAAGAAGAATAGGCCTGAGTTATGCAATCTCTGATCCATTTTGAGATTGTAGCTTTTGTGATGGTTTGGCCCAATTTATTATCTGAGAAGGACACAAACAACTGGTCTGACTTACGAAGTTGCTGAGTCCTGTCTAAATAGAAGCGTAATTGCCTGTGAACATCCAATTTATGGAGAGTGTATTCTGCTTCATTAGAGAATTTTGGAAAGAAAACTGGTAGTTCTAGAGATTGTTGAAGACAGAAACTAGAGCAGACCTTTGGGACAAAGGATGGATTAGGCCTAAGTGATACTCTATCTTTGTGGAAAATCAAATACGGTGGTTTAATAGACAGGGCTTGGAGCTCTGAGACTCTTCTTGCGAGTAATAGCCACTAAGAATGCCGTTTTCCATGACAGATATTTTAATTCGCATGTAGCAGCCGGTTCAAAAGGGGAGATGTTAATGCAAGCACCAAATCAAGATCCACGGAGGTGCAGGATGAAAACTGGTGGTCTTAACAGACTCGCACCTTTAATGAATGTTTTGCATAGTCTGCTGCTCATCAAAGGAGGATCCGTGGATTCATGGAATTTAGAGATAGCAGCTAGTTGAACTTTAATAGTTGAGACAGAAGATCCCTGATTAAATAGGGATGTTAAGAATTTCAAAACCTCTGGGACAGGAGCAGTGATAGGGTCTAAGCCCTTGAGTTGAGCCCAGATAGCAAACCTCTTCCACTTACTGAGGTACAATTTGTTAGTGGTGGGTTTGTGGGCCGAACATAAAATGTGAACAACTTCCGGGTCTAGTGTGTGACATCTAACTAAGGTTGGAAGTGGAGGAGCCAAGCTGTCAATTTCAGAGATTGAAGGGACTGATGCCAATGTCCCGACTGATGGATTAGCAAATCCGGGATCAGGTCTAAGGTCCACGGATCGTCCACTGCATGCTTTTTCAGGTAAGGAAACCATATCTGACGAGGCCAGTATGGGGCAATCAGAATCATTGAAGACCCCAGCTGAGAAGCTTTTTGAATAACTTTGGGAAGGAGTGGAATTGGAGGAAAAGCATAAAGTAACCCCGTTGGCCAAGGTTGTGCTAGAGCATCCGTGGCTGGTACTTCCTGATGTGGAATCAAGGAGAAGAACCTTTGGCACTTGGTGTTTTGTGGAGTCGCAAATAGGTCGCAGCACGGCGTCCCCCATCTCTTGAAAATCTGGGCTGCTACTGTGCGGTTTAGAGACCATTCGTGAGGAGAGAGAATTGTCCTGCTTAATTTGTCCGCCAATACATTTGACTTTCCCGGGATGTGGGTCGCTACCAAGAAGCGGTTGGTAGCTACAGCCCATTCCCACACTCATGGCCTCTCTGCAAAGGGATACGATCTGGTCCCTCCTTGTTTGTTCAGATACCAAACCACCGACATGTTGTCTGTGTGGATGGCGATGATGCCCTGAGGAAGAAACTTGTGTAAAGCCTGTAGGGATAGAAGTACAGCCCTCATCTCCAGCACGTTGATGTGGAGAAGAGCTTCGTCCGAAGCCAGGAGCCCTGAACTAGCCTGCCCAGACAATGCCCCCCACCCTATCTGGGAGGCATCTGTCGTCAGGGTAACCACTGGAGGGAGAACAAAGGGTTTTCCCTGATCCAAGTTGGATGTCTGAAGCCACCAGCGAAGGTCCCTTTGCATATATCCGTAATCATGATGTGATGATTGAGGGAAGATCTTGAAAGGACCATTGAGTTGACAAGAGCCACTGAAGAATCCTCATGTGTAACCTTGCTAGAGGAACTAAAAGTACCGTGGCAGACATTGAGCCTAGAACCTGTAGGACCATCCTGGCTGGGGCTTTGGATCTCGAGATCAGAGCTTGAACTTGGCCCTGTAAAGTTCGGATCCTTTCGGCAGGAAGAAAGACGCATCAATCTTGAGTCTATCTCTGCTCCTATAAACTTTATGCGCTGAGAGGGCAGCAAGACAGACTTTGACCAATTGAATGTAATCCCTAGGGAAACACCCAGGAGATGGTGGCTTTGAGGTTGTCCATAAGTAGATGCCTGGTGGTGGCAGTCAGGAGCCAGTCGTCGAGATAGGGAAACACTTGGAATCCAAGACTCCTCAGGTGAGCCGTCACTACTGCCAAACACTTGGTGAACACCCTGGGGGCTGTGGTGAGACCAAAGGGCAGAGCACAAAATTGGTAATGACTGGCTCCCAGGCTGAAGCGCAGATACCTTCTGGACGCCTGATGTATCGGTATGTGATAATAGGCGTCCTTGAGGTCTATGGAGCACATCCAAACATCCTTCTCCAACAACGGGAGAATGGATTGCAACGTGACCATTCGGAATTTGGATTTCGTGACGGATAGGTTCAGTCTGCTGAGATCCAATATTGGTCTCAGGTCCCCTGTCTTTTGGCACTAAAAGAACCTGGAGTAATTTCCTGATCCAATTTGGTCTGTGGGGACCGGTTGGATGACTCCTTTTCCTAGCAGCTTTGAAGCTTCTGCGGCTGCTATTTCCCTCTGACTGGGTGGTGGGTCCGGGATTCTCTTGGACGGAGGGGGTGAGTATTTGAATGGGATGGTGTAACCTCCGGCAATTATCCGAAGCACCCATCTGTCCTGAGTGATTGACTCCCAGGCTTTTAGGTGCTTGGCAACGACACCCGACTGGCTCGAGCAGCACAGCCGGGCAATCCCTCATGTCGTGTGGGAGGCTGAAGAGCCACGAAAGGACTCGAGGTCTCCAGAATTGCGGGGCCCTCTGCGCCTCTGGGACGGCGTCTCCCTGAAAAATTTCCCGCCCTCTGCCTCTGGACGGGAATCTTCCTGCTGTTGGGAGAAAAACTTGCGAGATTTATGGAACCACATTTTCCCCCTCCTTTGGCCTTGGGGTAAGGCCGAAGGGAGTGGAATAACGGGCCCCTACGGCAGATAACGTTTTCCCTCTTGCTCACAGCGGGTAAGGGTGTCTTTCACCTTGGGTCCAAACAATGAGGACCCATCAAAGGGAGCGTCGTGAAGGAAGACTTGAAGGCCTCCATGAACTGACACAAGCAGAGCCAGGCTTGTCTCGTGAGCCACGCCTGTGCCTGCCGCTCTACCCCCCTTCGCATAGGAAATGAGCCTCATGGACGAGTTAGCAATTGGCGTAAGGATAGCCAACTGAGAGCTAACGGACTGGGCTAGCTGCTCAGGTAGGTTACCGAGAGGAGTCTGACAACTCCTTGACCAGATCCCTCTGAAGCCTGGTAAATGTGCCAAATAATTCAGAGACCTTAAGGTAAAGGCCGCTGAAGTCAGGGTGCGCTTCCGTGCCTATCCATACTCCTAGACTCCTTATTAGGAGGATGGATGGACGTTGAAGCCTCTGCCACGTCCTGTTGTGTAGCAGATGCCACCACCATGGCATCTACAGCCACGCCTTTAGTAAGGAACTCCTTCTCGGGGGGAGCAGATAAGAATTTGTTTGGACGAGAAGGGACTGGTTCCACGGTATCCGGGTGTTCCACCCTTGACAAACTAAATCCAGAAGCTCGTCAAGGCGGAGACACCCAGGAGGCGGAGGCTGAGCCCCAAAGGCCTTGAGGAGCACTGATTCGTCCGCAGAGGGGGGTTTGGACATCCAGCCGCCTCGTTGTTTGAGGATCTCTAAGATGTCTGCAAAAGAGACATCATCCGAGGACGACTTAGGGACCCCTCATCATCCATATCAGTGTCGATGTAATAGACTCGGGGGAGTCCACGTGCTTCCTCTTGCACGATCTCTTCCTTGGGGGTTCCTCTGAAGACAACTCCGAAGAACCCTCAGGAGGAGGGGAACCCCCACTGGGGGTAACCTCAGGCCTCGGGGCTCCGCTGGCTACGGACAGGGGAACTGCCAAAGACCCAGTCTCCACGCCCAGGAAGGTGCTGGTAAAACCGGAGAGATGGCCGAAGAGGATTTGGCCAAGGCACTCCTCATGGCCCTGAAAGCCGGACCCCCAGAATCCTGGGAGTGTCCGGTCTCCGGAGCCATGATGGTAGACGGAAGTCCCTTGGCAAGGCACCGAGAGGGAGGCTCGGAACCAGCATAGGTCCCGAAACATCACCCTCGGGTCCAGCCGAAGAAGTCCAGCGTACCAAACTCGGACCCGAGGCCGGGTTGGAGTAAGGGTCGGAGCCGACCCTGAGATCTCCACCGGCTCCAAGAGCACCTGCTCCGGAGCGAAGCAGTCGGAGGAGGAATGGCAATGGGGTGGGTCATGGTCATCGGCTCCGAGGCCAACTGGGTCGGAACGAAACAAATTTTTGGAAGACTGGGGACTGGAAAAGTCTTTGGAGCACCCTGTCTATATCAGAATCCGACATTCTCAAGACCGAGAGGAAACAGAGCGGGTTCGAGAAGACCTCTCCCTCGGCCCCAAGGGACTAGGGGACCGGCTCGAGGCGACTCGATGAGAATCGGCGCCGAGAAACACACACCAGATTCCATCGGTGCCGAGGTAGACTTCGCCGAGGAGGAAGTGTCTGGCGGCGACCCTTGTCGGCTCCGAGCAGTGGAGCCGGCGGTGACCCGCCTCTCGATGCCCCAGCCATCGGCTCCGAAGCCAGGAGTCGATACTGGAGGCATCGAGGCAGACCGTTCCGACCTCGGCTCCGAAGTCTTTGGAGCCGAAGGAGAGGCCTGCCTAGGTCTCTTGGCAGTCGGATCCGACGGACTGGTGGAGCGAAGCCCTTTCTTTGGCAGGAGTGGAGAGGAAGACAAGGCTTCTTCAAAAGAGGGTTTAATCAACCCTTTGAGAATCAATTTATTTTTCCTCTCCTGGAGGACCCTTGAGGAAAAAGCGTGACATACGCTACATGACTCCTGCAAGTGCTTTGCCCCTAAACAATATACACAAAGTAGATGGTCATCAGTAACAGACATCTTAAAAGCACATTTAGAACATTTTTTAAAGCCCGAAGGCCTAGGGGTTTGAGACATGATGTTAAACAATTTCTGACAGGAAATTTAACAACTGTAGATTCGCTTGTGACAAAAAACCCAAGGCTTACAGTAACAGTGTAAAACACAACCTTAGCTGTAAAAACCGGGAACTTTAAACCACTAAAAGGTTCAGTTATAAAGGTTGACCGAAAAGGCCCTGGATTGAAAGGGGGGCCGAAACAAACTCAACCCAATCACACAAGAAATCTCACTAGTCAACCGTACACAAAGGCAGCAATAGCCGTTAAAACGGCTTTTGTGATATACAAGCACAAAAAACTGACAGAAAAAGTAGTTAATAAAAGCTACTCAGCCCAGCCAGCTCGAGACCACGTCTTTGCAGTTAAGCGGCAAACGAGATCTGGGGGACTGATGGTGGTGCATCCTGGGATATAGTAAGCTCAGCCAATAAGAGACTTCGCTCTTTGGCATAAGCGTGCCGAGTCGGAGCCGAGGGATCGGCTCCGAACCCATCATTCAGAATGTAGGCGAGATAGGATCACATAACATCTAATGATAAAGACGGTGATGTGGTACATAAACAAGCAGGGGAGTACACATTCCTACCCCCTCTGCAGACTAGCCATGGTATTGTGGAACACAGCCATGATCTACCAGGTACAACTACAAGCTCAATTCCTGCCAGGAAAGCTGAATACTCTGGCAGACGAACTAAGCAGAAATCTCATGGACCCACACAAATGGAAACTGGAACCATGGATTTTCAACATGTTGACAGGCAAATGGGGGAGCCCAGACATAGATCTTTTTGCCTCACCCCAGAACTACCAGTTGGACAAATTTTGCACAAGAACACCTCACAAAAAAGCCTGGAAAGTGGATGTTCTGTCCTTCAGTCTATGCCTTTCTCCCTCTACCTCTGCACTCCAAAGTTCTTCTAAAAGTCAAACAGGACAAACCAAACATGATTGGCCTCACCAACACTGGTACCCACTCCTGCGCAGTGTGTCACAAATTTCTCCATGGCGCCTGCCTCAGACACCTTCCTTACTGTCTCAGCAGGAGAACTAAATTCTGCACCCTCCGCTCCAAACACTGAATCTTGCAGCTTGGCTTATCATTTAAATTCCCCCTTATCATCCCTCAGCAAACCTGTGAGGGATGTCATTTTGGAGGCGAGAAGACCTAGTACTAGAAAATCTTATGCTGACAAATGGAAAAGATTCTGTGCCTGGAATCAATCTCAAGGGATGAGCACGGTAGTGCCTAATTTACCTCAGATTTTGCAATACTTAACTCATTACATCTGAGTGACGCCTCCAGGTGCATCTGCAGTTACTTCCTACTGCTCCTCTAGGCATCAAATATTGCTTGTTCATATTGCATTAATAATTCCAAAATCATGCTTCATACAAGGTATCAGAAAACTTTATCTTGAAGCATACATGATGGCAAACACAATTATATTGATATTTGACCTCTGTCAATGAGTACTTGTTAGAATTGTAAGGTGATAACTTCATTTTTAAAAGCTCAGACCACACCCACTAGGAGTTAAAGGTACACACACAAAATAGTTGTTCTGGAGGGAATGAGCTGAGATGCTTCACAAGGGCCTGTCTTTCTTCCACGCCTCGGCCATTTCAGCTCATTACAACACAGACCCCCCCCCCTCTTCTCTCACCCTCTGCTAAAGCAGTATCTCAGAGGGGCCAAAAACTTGAGACCTCCCAGGAGAGCTCCATCCCCTGCCTGGGACCTTAACTTTGTATTGGAAAAACTCACTCTACCTCCTTTCGAGCCAGCTACTACTGCAGACTTAAAATTTCTTTCCTGGAAAACAGCCTTCCTTTTAGCAATCAGTTTAACAGACGGATATCTGAATTACAGGCTCCGATGGCAGTGGAGCTTTTCATCATCTTTCATGTGGACAGGGTGTCACTCAGGACAAACCTAACCTTCTCATGCCCAAGGTGGTATCCAGTGTGGACCTCAATCAGTCCATTCATTTGCCAACTTTCTTTCGCAATCCACAGAACAAGGGGGAGCGGATTCTGCATTTACTAGATGTACACAGACAACTTAGATTCTACTTGGACAGGACTAAATCTCGAAGAAAATCTGAACAACTGCTGGTAGCATTTGCTGCAGGGGCAGAGGGGAAAGCTATTTCAAAACAAACCATTTCTAAACGGATAAGCCATTGCATTCATTTCTGCTATAAACACCACGGAAAACCTATCACCCAGGGGATCAGATCTCATTCCACCAGGGCTGCATCTACTTCTACAGCCTTTCTCAGGGATGTTCCTACCAGGGATATGCTCAAAGCTGCTACCTGGAATTCAGTTCATACTTTCAACAAACATTATCACCTACCAATTTTCTCTAAATCCAGAGCTGGCTTTGCCTCTGCTGTTTTGCAGGGCCTTATAGCTGGTCCTAATGGTGTATAAATCCATCCTCCCAACCATAGCTTTGGGAATCTACCCAAATGTAATGACTGCAACAGTGAAACATGAAGAATTTAGTACAGTTGTGTACACTTACCATAAATGTAGATGTTCGAGTGTATTCACTGTTGCGGTCCTGGTTACCCTCCCTTCAGTCCCCTGTTTTTCTCTTACTATATTTCTTCTTTCCTTTGCTATGTTTAAAAGCCTTTTTGGTGTATTTGCTTTTGTTTGGAGGTATATTTTCATGTTTTAATTACATATATATGTATATATATATATATATATATATATATATATATATATATATATATATGTATATATGTATATATATATATATATATATATATATTTGTCTCCCCATTTGGGGGGCACCTGACATCTGCGGCAAGAAAAACTGATGTAATGGCATTGGCTGCATGTTTTATACCCCTGACGACCTGACATCATGGAAGAAGGGACAGCAACCGATGCAGGACCCAAGACTTTGTTAATCAGGCCAACTGAGGGCACCCTGCCAGCAGATTACCCAAATGTAATGACTGCAACAGTGAATACACTCGAACATCTACATTTATGGTAAGTGTACACCACTGTACTTTCTTGTATGTTCTTTACAATATTCAGTACTTAAATTACAGTTAAATAAGATTTTGATTTCTGTTTTCTAGTAATTGCTTTTTTGATAGCACATAACTTTAAACTTTCTAGGGTCTTACTGTGTCTAGGCAATTCAGATCCTTTTTCCCTGATCAAAAGAATAAGAATAACTATTTGCTTACCCAAAACTTTTAAGAAAGCACTCTAAAGTGTTTTTTACTCATGTCTTTCCAATCACACTTCCAGTACTTGCTGTCAACATGAGGAAAAATTCTCTGAAGTCTGCTTGAGTTATAAAAATTCCTATGGAAAGATTTCCAGGCAAAAGTCTTAAAACCTTGGGGACACTGATGCTTATTTAGGAGCCATACAGATGTCCTCCCATTGTTCCTTTGTAAATTGCCTTTCTGGTCTTTCTTGATAATCTTTTCTACCCTCCTCTGATTGATTCTTATAGTTATCATGCAAAATTTTGTATGCCTTACTAATTAATCTTTTTTAACAGCAGCTTTTGTACTAGATTCAACTAAAAATTCTACCACAGCTGGTCTTTCACTTTATATTCTCCCTCCCTTTTTCTTTGCCTGTGCTATAACCTGCAGTCCAAACTTCTGCTTGGCTTCATCCCACTCAGTTACCATCCCTTTCTGGTTATTTTCTTCTAATACCTTGATTCCTTTGATCATTTTCTCCAGTAAATCCCAGCCATGTTTTGTCTGTTTCTCTATTCTAATGTTTGGTTAGTTCTGCTGATTTATGAATGTAATATTCTGTGGAAGTTGCTATTCTCCTTAATGACCTATATCCAGAGTCTTTAAATGAGGATGTATCCTTTTGCTTGCCATTTCTGCAGGTCTGACCTTGTTTCTAAGCCAGCTGAGGACGTGTAGGTTCTGTTCTTGCTCCTGCAGAGAGTGGAGCATTCTTCAAGCTCAAGGTGTGTGTGTGTGTGTGTGTGTGGGGGAGATTGAGAGAGAGTTAGTGGCTCCCTGGAAAATTGTGCAAATCCTCTGCAGGTTGCCCTCTTGTTCATCCAAGACATTGCAGTCCTTTCCACTTTCTGTTACTGGTCTGTTACTTGTTTATCAGAGTGTGCAACTATATATGTATTTCTGTTGGGAGGGGCTGTCTTCCTTGAAATCCTGATGTGCTGGCACTGAGACTTTTGAAGTTTGGACTTCAGGTTAGAGACCGCCTTCCCTACCAGGGATTAATATCAGAGCATAGGGAAAGAGAAAGGGAGGGAGAATACAAAGTGAAAGACCAGCTGTGGTATAATTTTTAGTTGAATCTAGTACAGAATCTCAGTCCAATTGTTTTGGGACTTGAGATTCCCTAGGGTGGTGACACTGTACTGGTCTGTTCTTTAGCCTGTTCTCCTCTCTCCACTCTAGCATTCTTGTCTAGAGAAATTTGGTCATTTCCACTGATTTCCTGAGGAGGATGAAGACTTCTCTTGAGAGTTCACTGCTGGCTTCTGTGGGTTGGTTGTATGAGGAGACAATGTTGTGCAATTGTGTTCCCTCTTTATTCATGTCCTGATTCTGCAATGTTCCTAGAGGCTCATGCCTTGGACTCTTCGCCTTCTGGATCTCTGGGTGGCTCCCTTCAGTGGCTCCTGAAGGAAAGGTGAAATTGTACACTTTCCTTGACCTTTTTTCCCATTTGCTCTGAAAACCTTCCCTGCTTCCCATTTCTCCAGTGTTGGGGAGGTCTAGACTTCTTGTTAGCTGTCAAGGAGCTGGTTTTCTCAAACCACTGGCCTTGACGAGATTCAAGTTCATCCCATTAGCTAGTATCCACACATGAATCTCTGCAACAGCAGGATCACCAAACTCTGGTACCGAGACCAGGTGGTGGTTTGATTTTTGACGCCTACTAAGGATATTGGCTACTTTCTGTATTAGGAGAGGGTGCCCTTTTTCCCCCATAGAGGTGGATGAGAACCAGTGCTTGTCTCCTCCTGGATGTCTTTACCAGTTCTGTGTAGATAAGAGGACCATTAGTGGAATGGGGTTGATATCACCTCATTCTGCTTCCATTTGGCCATAGTTGTGGTTGATTCCTGAGTTATCCTAGGGCGTTCTCACTCCCCTCCCAGAGATGGAACCTTGCCTGTTGTCTTGGATGATGCACTGCTGTCAGAGAAATTTTTTTAACTCTGATGATGATGCCTTCAGAAGGGCTTTATAGCCCCCTCCAGGAAATTTAGCCATCAGTGCTGTCAGGTTAGTAGCTCTTGCCCAAATTATTCCTTGTCAGTGTCTCAGGAGTTATGCTAACCTTTAGGTGCTACATACATAAGTCTATCAGCTGAGCTTGGGTTTGGCCTGTGATTCCATTCAGCAAGGGTGTGCTGCTTAGGATTCTACCAAATAAGGGTCTTCAAAGCTAGAGTCTTTACCTTGTTAGTTGATCTATACTTTAGATGTTTCTTGATGGGTCAAAAATTTACTGTGTGAAGATTCTATCAAAGAAGGGTCCTCAGAGCTGGATGTAATAGAGAACTTATCAGTTGATCTATGTTGAGCACCCTTCTTGGGTCAGAAGTTACCTTCCTTAATTCCTGCTACTGTTTGTGTGCTAGCCCTCCCCAGCTGGCTACTGCTAAAGATAGTCCATACCTTGGGGAGCATGTATGTGTACTAGTTTGGCACAATGGGGAGGTATATCCTCAATGTGTTTATTGCTTTGCAGACATGTTCAGGAGGGACAAGTAGCAAAGTGGCTGACATGGGATCAAGTGCTGTTACTTGGTTAGTTGTTGATGTCAAGGCATGCATGATTATGAGCATGTTTCCATCCTTATGCATGGAAACTCCCCCTCCCTCTCTCCCTATAGAATGTGCAGAATTCTGATTGATGGAAGGATTACCCATCCTAGGGCCCATCAATGATCTTCACTCAAAGATTAACTGATACAGTAAGAAAGTATCTGGTAGGCACAAAATACTAGTATGACATGGGTTGGAGTATTACTGTTACACTGATTAATAGCTGTATCTGACCTGTACATATGTTGCTGTTGGGACACTTCATAGATGCAAACTCAAAACCAAAACCACTAAGGCAAAAGGTGTAGCAGAAAGAAAACACTGTCTTTAGCTTTAAATAATGGTTTAATACACGTTTGTCAAAAATGACTTCTTCAGAAAACAGATAACTATGTTAAAACACTGGGTTTAAAAAGTCACACCAACCAATCACATATCAATTTTAACATTAATTAAATACTTAAAATAATTAAAGGAACAGCAAATAAAAACACCATTGAAAGAAACAGTAAAACGATTTATTACATACAGCTTACTAAAAATAATAATATATTTAAGTATGCATTTAAAACAGTAGGCATGTGTTGCATATCATAAAAAATACCTAAGATAATTTAATAGTTCATAGATGATTGTGAACTTTAGTAAATGCTGCCTGCCGTGGTACCTGTCTGTTCTGTTCCTAACCTGCTGTTGGGAAACATTGTAAGAAGAAATGAGTTGGAGTCATACTGTCTGTGTATATGGTCCTGTTGGAACATTATTAGATGGTGCAGGCTGGCATACTGTTATTACACCGATACTCAGCTGCATACTCCCCATTGGTGGCTGTACTGCTGTCCTCCTGTACCTTTTCTGTAGCTAATGTGTTTATGGACATTGTAATATGGTCATGGTTTGGATGAATGCTGTCTGTAGTGGTTCCTGTGTATTACCTGCCCTATACATAACCTGCTGTTTGTGGACAGTATAATATGGTTATGATTTGGATTAATGCTGTTTGCTCTGCACCCATGTGTACCTGTACTGTACCTTTTGTTTGTGGACATTATAACATATTTATGGGTTGGGTAATGCTGCTTATATTGGTACCTTCATGTAGCTGTTCTGAACATAACCTGTTGTTTCCTGACACTGTAACTTGGTTATGGGTTGGAGTAATGCTGTCTGAGTTGGCACCCATGTGTACATGCCATGTATGTAACCTGCTGTTTATGGACACTATAACAGAGTTGTGGGTTGGGTTATTGATGCCTGGAATGGTACCCACCTGCACCTGTCCTGTACATAACCTGCTGTTTGGCACTTATAAGATGGTTATGGGTTGAGCTCAATGCTGTCTTCACTGGTACCAAGCTGCACCTGGTCTCTGTACCAGAATTTGATGATCCTGCTAGTGTTGTGATTCATGAGTGGATATTAGCTAATGGGATGAAGTTAAATCTCAACAGGCCAGTGTTTTGGCTTTGACATCCAGCATGAACCTTAGTTTGCATCCCTTGCTCTTTTTCCTGCAGAAATAGATGAGTCCTGCTTACTGAGTACTGAAGTCTGCATTAATGTTTGCTACCTTTCTGTCAAGGACCATTTTGCAGTATAAAATTCTTAACTTTACTAGTCTAAACACTTGAGCACTGGACAAGATTTATTTATTTTATTTATTGCATTTGTTTACCGGGATAAGTCCACTGGGCCTAAAAAAGCCCATTTTCAGTGGAGGCCTGGGGAGAAAAGCTCCAACGAGATACAGAAAAAATATAAACATTAATTAGTACAGAATCAGAAACAGTGTTACAGATAATTAATATAGCAACCTATACAGAATATATACATAAAAGCAGGAATCTAGTTTGTTTGATTAACAGTAATATATACAGAAAATATACATTAAAGCAGAAATCAATGAATTCAATCAGAGTGGTATAAACAGAGATCGGTATTAATGTACCAGTATCAACGAGAGAAGATAAAAAATAAATATGGAGAAAATATCATCAGTCACTAGCAGCAAAAGACACAGGAGTTTAGTAATCATATAAGGAGAGTGAATAGGTTAGGTTATAGAGCAGGAACATAGCCAGGAAGAGTTGAGATGATTTTTCAGTATTTGTTTGAAAGTGGTGGTGCTGCCTGTGTTTCTTATAGAAGGCGGAAGTGAGTTCCATAGTTTGGCGACAGTGAAGGCATAGAGGAGTTGACCAGCAGGTAAGGTGGGCTTTTCTACTTTTAGAAGTAGATGATTTTCAGATCTTAGATACCTGCTAGAATAGTATTTGGCAAGTAGAGTTGAGAGAGCAGGACAATCTGTGGGTCTGTAGATTATTTTGTGCACAGTAGTTAGTTGGGTAAATGAGAGATGGTGGGGGAGTTCCAGCCACCCTAATTGTTTCAGTGACTTACAGTGGTGGGATGAGAATGTGGCCTTGTTGGCAAATTTTGCTATTCTGTTGTAACACATAGCAAGTTTGGATTTTGTAGAATTTCAGATATTAGTGAGGAGAGGGGCACCATAAAGGAGAGAGGGTAATAAAAAGGTAGTTGCAAGGGTTTGTCTAGTAGAGAGGCTAAGAAAGTGTTGGTGCCTGTAGAGCATACCAAGGTTTTGGTGTGTTTTTTTGATGTTATTGTTTCTGTGTAGGTCAATGTTAAGGTTTTCATCTATAATAATGCCTAGTAATTTAGTCTCCCTAATGTTCTTCGTGTTTCACTGTTGCAGTCATTACATTTGGTAATCTGCTGGCAGGTTGCCCTTGGTCAGCCTGAATTCCAAAGTCTTGGGTCCTGCATCGGTTGCTGTCTCCTCTTCCATGACGTCAGGTCGTCAGGGGTATAAAACATGCAGCCAACGCCATTTTCTTCAGTCTTTCTTGCTGCGTGGTGCACGAAGCAGAAGCATTTCCCAAGTGCCAGCCAGCCGACTACTGAAATATTCGTGTTTGAATTTCAGAACCGAAGTCTTCACTAAAGCTAAGTACCCCATTGGGGAAACTTTTTTCTTGCTTTGTACCGATGTCAGAAAAAGTTAATAATTGTATTACTTGTGGGAAGCAAATACCTCATAAGGATTTCCATTTATACTGTAATCCTTGCCTAGGCCCTGATCACAACGTGCCTGGCTGTCAGTTTTGTGCTAGATTTAACCAACGCACTATTAAGCGTCGGTATATTTTTGCATCAAAGTATTTTGGAAACAGATTTAACTACCCAGAAATGTCGTCGGATAGCAATCCGACTACCGGAGTACATAAAAAACGCAAAGAAAAGGACAGAGAAAGGCAGTTGAGATCCAAAACCGACGAAGCTTCTCCTAAGCCAGTCGCTGGTTCGCCGGTACTCAGTGAGGCGCTTTCGCAGCCCCTGATACCCACTACCTTTGAGTCGCAGGCCTCTACCGACACACATGTGGAGTCCGGCATGCCGCAAGATACTCAAGGTATTGGACCGACGGATGTATCTCCCTCAGATGGATCCAGAGCCGCTGAGCAGGCACCGGCTTCTGAGGGTGTATTCAGACCTCAACGTTTGGATATCAAATCGGCGACAGCTGCTAAACCAAAGACGAAAGCAACTTCTAAAACTAAAAAACCGACCCATGAGCCATGTGCACAGGCCTCTATGCCTAAAAAACAGATGATCAAAATGGCTGAAGACTTTATTACCTTGATCAGGGGTACCCACCCCCCTCCAGATAAGAGGCCTAGGCAAGACACTGACTATGAATCTTCAGATCAGGTTTCTATTTCTTCTGATTCCTCTTCTGATCAGGAATTATCTATTCCTCCCTGTGAGGATTCTGGTGCTGAGGAGTCTATTCCATCTGCATCTCCTCCTGAGGATTATTCATTTGGAGAAACATTGCATACTTTGAGGGAGCATTTTCACTGGGAGAGTCAAGACTTCTCAGAATCAAAAAAGAGGCTCAGGGATTTCCTTCTTCTCCCTCAGCACAGGCCTTTAGCCATTCCTCCTGTCCTAGACATTGTGGATGTGTTTTCAAAGTCAAGCTTGACGCCTGACTCCTTACCTCCAGCTCCCAGTAAGCCTGACAGATATTACAGGGTCCCTGACTCACACAAATTTTTATTTAGAAACCCTGCTGCTGATCCTGAAACTATTTCACAGGGTCCAAAGGGAGTTAAGACGTCAACAGCAAAAAATCCTACCCCCTCTGACAGAGATTCAAGGGCACTGGACAGATGGGAAAAAGGTTTATACATCTGCAACCTTGGCAATCAGGGGCTTAAATTGTCAATTTCATATGCTTAAGTACCAACAACATGTTATGGGATTGCTGAAACAGAAAATTATGTTGATTTTTGAATGTGCAGAAAATAAAGAATTGCAGGAATTATTGCATGCAGCTGAACAAGTAGGAAAGCATACTTTGCAATGTGGTTTTGTTTCCTTATAGGCCTCCTGCAGGGCCGCAGTTACTGGATCTGTGATTAGGAGGCATGCCTGGTTAAAGGAACAAAATTTGCCTGATCATGTTAAAGCTAAACTGCTAGATGCACCTTTACAGCATGATTCTCTGTTTGGTATTAAGGCAGAAGAGGTTTTAAAGAAAATAGAAGACAAAGCTAAGTCTATGCAAACTATTAAACACTTCTTACAATGCAGCCACCAAGATTCAGTAGCACTGGCCTACAAAAAATTGGTCCTTTCCTGTGTCAGACAGAGCTCAAAGGGGCAAATCCGGATGCCCTAAGGGTTCCAGATACCAGGTGCAAGATTCATACAGGTCAAAGCAATGGGGCGCTTCCACCTCCAAATCTGGAGGAGATAGAGCGCAAAACTACAGAAAGCAATCCCAATGACTTCCCTCTGCCTTCACCAAGCACTTATCTTTTGGCAGCACCCACAGGGGGAAAATTAGCACTTTTTGCTCAAAATTGGCAGTTAATAACCCAGGACAAGTGGGTACTAAACATCGTATCACAGGGATATAGATTCCATTTCCACACTCTGCCAATGGCAAATGGTTGGCCAGTTCTGCCAAAAAATCAATGGGCAGAGGCACAGAAACAGGTTACGTCCCTCATGGATATGGGGCCATTCAGATGGTACCAGAACAGGAAAAAGGACAAGGTTTTTACTCAAGACTGTTCTTGGTACCCATAAAGGACAAGGCCTGGCGGCCAATACTGAATTTATTGATTTTGAACACATACCTGGACATTCCAAAATTCAAAATGCTGACTTTGCAGCAGCTTCTGCTCATGCTGGGCAAGAATGCCTGGCTGGTGACTTTAGACCTAAAAGAGGCATACCTGCATTTCCCAGTAAGACAATCATGCAGAAGATACCTCAGATTTAAGGGTGGCTTAATGCATTACCAATTCTCTGCACTGCCCTTTGGCTTATCTACTGCGCCCAAGGTCTTTACAAAGTGCCTGGCACCAGTAATTGCATTTTGCAGACAAAGAAGTATACAAACATATCCTTACTTAGACAACTGTCTCATTCAAGGAGAGAACAAGGACACCCTTCTTCGACAACTGGCATTTGTGAAAAGGCTTCTAACATGCCTAGGGTACACAATAAATGAAAATAAATTACAACTGGTATCCTCTCAAAACATTACATTCCTAGGTGCAAGCTTGAATACAACTGCCCAGATGGCTTACGTCACACCAGACAAGCAAAGGCAACTGACTACTTACTTCAAACTGATGGCAACAAAAACCCAGTCTTCTGCAAGACAAATTCTGCAGGCTCTGGGCTTCATGGCATCCTGCATCCTGCTGATTCCATATGCAAGACTGCATATGAGGAAACTTCAATGGTACCTAAAAAGTTTATGGAGTCAACATTCTCAGTCTGGAAACAATGATTCCTCTCATTCCGGTGGGCAAAGGCATGTCACCAAAACATGGGACGGCCCTTCACTCTACCGCCTGCCAGCCAAACCTTAACAACAGATGCATCAGATTATGCCTGGGGAGCCCACATAGCAGGAAGATGCATTCAGGGCATATGGACACCAAAACAAATGCATCTACATATCAACCAGAAAGAGATGCTAGCTGTTCAAAATGCCCTAACAGCCTTCAAGGACTTGCTTCATCCAGGACAACTACTGATAAAGACGGACAACACCACAGTCATGTCCTGGCACTTTGAGACACAGCTTTGACCTACCAAATACATCTTCAAGCTCAATTCCTGCCAGGAAAACAAAATACTCTGGCAGACAATTTAAGCAGAAACCTTATGGATCCTCACGAGTGGAAACTAAATCCCCAAGTCTTCAGCATGATAACAGAGAAATGGGGGAGCCCAGACATAGATCTATTTGTCTCTCCTCACAATTATCAATTGAAAAGATTCTGCACAAGGACTTATCACAGACAAGCATGGAAAGTGGACTCCCTATCCTTCATTTGGAAAAACCTATCAGTTTACGCCTTTCCTCCTCTGCCTCTTCTCCCCAAGGTCCTCCTAAAAGTCAGACAAGAGAAACCGAAGATACTAATTGCCCCGGACTGGCCCCACCAACACTAGTACCCAATCCTAAGGAACTTGTCTCAATACCCAGCTTGGACCTTGCCTCAAAGACCACAACTACTATCCCAGAAAAACAATCAGATCCTGCATAATCAACTACAGACCCTGAACCTGGCAGCATGGCTGATCATGTAGTCATGCAAACAACACCTCTCAGTAAAGCTGTGATGTATGTCATTTTGGAAGCCAGAAGGCCTAGTACTAGAAAATCTTATGCTGACAAATGGAAGAGATTCTGTGCTTGGACTCGAGCACAAGGAACTGGTACAGCAGAACCAAATTTTCCTCAGATATTGCAATACTTAACTGAGATGCTTGACAAAGGCCTACCTTTCTCATCAATTAAAATGCATGCCTCTGCCATTTCGGCTCATTACAATACAGAGCCACCAATCTTTTCTCATCCTTTACTAAAGCAGTATCTTAGAGGAGCCAAAAATTTAAGACCTCCTAGAAGGTCACCATTGCCTGCATGGGACCTCAATTATGTGTTGGAAAAGCTCACCCTGCCTCCATTTGAACCAGCTACTACCGCTGATATAAAGTTCTTATCATGGAAAACAGCTCTGTTACTAGCAATTACTTCAGCAAGAAGAGTTTCAGAGCTACAGGCCCTCATGGCTGTTGAGCCTTTTATCATATTTTACCCAGACAGGGTGTCTCTGAGGACAAATCCTACTTTTATGCCTAAGGTGGTCTCCAGTGTGGCTCTTAATCAAACAATTCACCTGCCAACTTTTTATCCAAATCCACAGAACAAGGTGGAGAGAATTCTGCACTCCTTGGATGTACACAGACAGCTAAGATTCTACTTGAGCAGGACTAAAGCTCTAAGAAAAACTGAGCAATTACTAGTGGCATATGCTGCAGGATCAGAGGGCAAGGCTATTTCAAAGTGGATAAGCCACTGCATCCGTTTCTGCTATTTACACCATGGTAAACCTGTGCCAAAGGGCATTAGGTCTCATTCCACCAGAGCTGCAGCTACTTCAGCAGCCTTTCTCAGGGGAGTACCAACCAAAGACATTCTAGAGGCTTCTACTTGGAGTTGTGTTCATACCTTTACAAAGCATTATCATTTGCCTCTCTACTCTAAATCCAGGGCAGGCTTTGCCACTGCAGTTCTGCAGGGCCTTTTAGCTGCTCCTAATGCTGTTTAGCTCCAGCCTCCCAACCATAGCTTTGGGATTCTACCCAAATGTAATGACTGCAACAGTGAAACACAAAGATCATAGTACAGTTGTGTACATTTACCATAAATGTAGATGCTCGAGTGTATTCACTGTTGCAGTCCAGGTTACCTTCCCCCACCATCCCCCTGTCATTCTGCAGTTTATCTTTCCTTCTCTATCTTTTACAACCTATGTGGTGTATTTGCTTGTAGATGAAGGTAAAGTTTATATTGATGCATGTGTGTGTGTGTGTATACACACATATATATATATATATATATATATATATATATATATATATATATATATATTATTTGCTACCTTTTTGGGGGCACCTGACATTGGGGGCAAGAAAAACTAAAGAAAATGGCATCAGCTGCATGTTTTATACCCCTGACGACCTGACGTCATGGAAGAGGAGACAGCAACCGATGCAGGACCCAAGACTTTGGAATTCAGGCCGACTGAGGGCAACCTGCCAGCAGATTACCCAACTGTAATGACTGCAACAGTGAATACACTTGAACATGTACATTTATGGTAAGTGTACACAACTGTACTTTATTTCACCTCCATTGCTAGCCTTTTAGCACTAGGTCTCCTAAGACAGTGTATAACTGTTTTATATGGGTCTGTATTAGAACATCGACAAAGCCGTTAAATCAAACGGCTTAATATTCGAAAATGCCGATAAAAGAATTGTGTTTTGTGATATCGCGGTACAGTGAAAATCGGAAAATTTGCCCTTTCCTCACTGTAGTGTGATCTCGGAGGTGATGTCTGCAATTAGCAGGGGGGTGAGCGGCACAGCCCCCCACAAAAGCGAGTTCTTTTATTGGCATTTTTGAGTATTAAGCCTTTCGATTCATTGTTCTGTCAATGTTCTAATATAGATGTGTTTTATGATAAGAGATAATGGACTTATACTCAGCAGTAACAATTCTATCTGTGTGATGTATAACTATCTAAATAATCTGGAGACTTCCCTCTCACCTTTAAACTTGCCCTGTGAACTTCATGCAACTCCACCATAATGCATCACTAATTACAACAAAATGTCTTAAGCTGAGTCTATAGAAGAATGATTCCCAAAGCCTCCTAGAAATAAGAAGACTAACTTTCAGCAAAAATCAAGCCACTCGTCTGTTTCATGCATCCCTCCTATAAAGAGTCACCTTAATCAAAATCACTCCAAATCTCCCACTTTAACCACTCCAATAATAGAAATGTTTTGGTGATAAGTCAGTATGTCTAACAAGAGTGTCCTATCACTCAGAAAGCTGGACAAGGAGACAGTTACAGTGAGTTTGTTCTCAGGTGCCAGGATTTCTGACACTACAAGGTCGTGACTTCCTTAACTCCTGACAGATATAACTATAACATGGTAGTAATACATGCAGATATGAACAACTTGAGACATAAAACTCTGAGGATCATGCAGAGAGACATGTCAAAACTTTCCAAGTGTTTCACAGAGGCATGTAAGACACTGGTACTGAGTGGAATCCTTCCTGCACTTTGAATGACACCTAGATACAAAGAAAAGGTAATTGGCTTCAAATAGCTGGTGTCATTCCAGGAGGATCCAGTGTGTGTCAGCATAGGACAGGATGTTCTACAGATCAGCTTGCTTTGCTAAGTATGACCTGTACCTCCCATCCAGGCTTCTACATAGTGGCTAAAGCCTTTGCTGCCCCCATGCCTTTTTTAGAAGAGCCCATTTGATGCAAATTCCAACATAATTAACATATCAATTCCAAAATCAGATCGTGTTAAGGTGGCTCTCCTCAAGGCCAGAAGTCTAAACAGTAAATTGCCTGATCTTGAGGCAACATCCATGCCTACATAATTACTGAGACTTGGTTTAAATGTAGAGAGCCCACAATCTTTAATGGGGTTTTGCACTTTTCATTTCTTCAGACAAGTGGCAACCGTGGTGGAGTCTCCTTATTTGTCGAAGATTGTATTACCTTTAGGCAGACCATTACGGACCCAAAAACTGGACTCATTGAATTTCAGATCACTGTAGACAAGCCTAATTATCAACTTAGAGCTTGTTTGAGAGCATGTGTTCTGTATCAACTAATCGCTTGTTCCAGAGCATATGTTCTGTATCGAACTAATAGCTTGTTACAGAACATATACTTTGTCCCCTTATGAGAATGTAAGATGAGTCAGTGTACTAAATTATCTCCCTGTTGGCAAAAACTGCATTATTTTGTGTGACTTGAACTACCCTTCAGTAAACTAGGCACTGTCATAGGAAAAATAAACTTTAAAAATGATTAATACACGGTAGGTTTAGGTTAAGGCACTTTAATCTTGCAGCAAGGAGACAAAAACGTGCTAATACAGACTTTGTCTAACTAAAATCAGGAAGTAAGTCTATTTTTATACACTTTTTAACAAGACATTGCCTTTTATGCTGACATAACAGATCACAAGTTTTAACATTATTATTACATAGCAGCTGTTTATCCATAATTTTTTGCTTGCACTATCAATTTTATGAAAAACTTCCTAAGAAAAACAATGTGGCCTTGGTGACCACTGGTTAGATACAGTTTCCCACTATGTTATGTTTTTATTTAAGGTACTATAGCTAATTTGAGTACAAAGCAAGTACAGATTTTTTAAGCAGTCTTTTGTTTTATGTATCTCTTCTTTTCCGCAGCTGTGCAGAACAGAGCTGATTGTTCATATTTAATCATATTATAGAAAACAGTATTGTATTTATTTATTTTTTGACCTAGCAGATAATCACCTGCTTTTTAAGTACATTTTTAAAAAGGCATAAATATGAATACTGCTGTGCTAGCAATTACTAGGTCAGGGTGCATTTTGCAGTTTCAGAAAGCATACTGTGGTTTGAAAAATCATCTTATAATTTCATACAGAATTAAGCTGTACATAAAATAGAATGAAAATGTGTTAACCCTTTTAGCTTTTAATAAGCATTAGATATGTATAAAAATGAATATTTTTCTGACAGCACCTAAAGCTGCAGTATGGAATATGCCCAGAAATTCTTAGACTTAAACAGAAATTCTCTTGAGCAGTTGGCCTTCTAGTGACACAGCATTCTTGACCTTATTCTTACAAATATGGCTACCTCTTGTAGTACTCCTTTGGTATCTCATTTCTTAGTGAAGTCTGACCACAAACTTGTGACTTTCTCCTTCAAACGTACAAAATCCACTGCAGCAAATCCCATTGAATTTGAGGACTACAAACATGCCAGCATCAACCTGTTGTATTACCAAGTATCAAAATTCACTTATGACTGTACCTCTCCTGATCTTAATACATCAGCAAGATTTGTGAAAGAATTCTACATCCATTTCAAACAAATGCATGAAGCTTGCAGTCCTTACCATAACCAAGTGTCATGGCAAATTCAAAACAAACCACCCCGGTGATCCACTGCCGTACACTTATTATATAACACAAAAGAAAGAAAGAAACTCTTTAAATTATTTAGTAGATCCAAAACTTCTCTTATCAAGGATAATATCAAAAGCATTAGAAGAAGACCATGAACTTAGGTTGGCCTCTGAAACCAAAGATAATTATAAATCCTTCTTTAGCTATGTTGTATTAGTAAGAAACAATACCCTACATTGTTCTGAATTTATTCATAATGATGACTCCTGTTCTGGTCCAATAGACATTGCTGTTATCATTGCAAACAAATGTAGTGCCAGTTTCAACTGTGAGAGTCCTTCCCAAAGTCCTGAAATATCAGAATACCTCACTCCCCCAATTATCTCTATAGATCACTTACTGAAAGTTCTAACCACAACTAAACATACTTCTTCCATGGGACCTGACAATATACCCTGTTGCTTAATTAATAATGTTAAGCATGCCTTTACAGGCACACTTCTTAAACTGTTTAAAGTAAATTTAGCCATTGGTTATGTCCCTTATGAGTGACACACTGCAATGGTGATGAGTCTTCATAAGAGTGGCCTTACAGCTGACCCTAGTAATCACAGGCCTATCAGTCTTAGAAGCCTTAAATGCAAAGCCATGGAATGAATTACAGCTGATCTCATGAGCTACAATCCCAATACTCTTATTAGACTTGACCCCCAGCATTTTTGGCTTTGTGAAGGGTTGATCCTGTCTACTGAATCTTGTAAATGTTTTCAAAAGAGTTATGGAGGCTATAAACAGTGTCCATGGACTACACACTTTATATCTTGATCTGGCCAATGCCTTAGACACTATTTCCCATGTTGGCATTATTCAGAAACTAAATGCTTTAAGAATCAACCCATACATGGTAAGATAAATAGCAAACTGGTTAAAAGATACAACACACACAGTGTGAGTTGCAGGTACTTCATCAGAAAGTATGGAAGTGGTCAGTGGTGCCCCTCAGGACTCTGTGCTAGGACCTGTCTTTTTGGCATTTATGTCTCAGATCTCCATGTAAGGAACCAAGACCTCTGGCTAACAAAGTTTGCAAACAACAGCAGCATACTAGGGGGTTGTCACCCTTGAAAAACCCAAACTCTCCAGAATGAACTCTTCCTAGTAAGCTCTCGATGTACTAAAAATGGGCTCAAACTAAATGCTAAAAAGTGAAACATTATAATTTTTGGTAGATAGTCCCTCAGCCATCATATTATTTTGTTTTGAATAGAGAAACGGCCTTTAATAGGTAAACTACTTTTTAATATGCAAGTTGATCTTTGCAGTACTTCCTTTCCCAGGATGCCTTTGTTGGTCACCTTCTTGCACTGGCCAGGATTAATTTATGGATCTGCTTGACTGTTAGTAGCTCAGGCTGGGATTTAGAAAGTTTTACAGTGAGTAGGAAGCCATACTACAGACATTTTCCCATGGCCATTTTTACTTAGGCCACCCTACTTGATTGAACCTGAACTTGTTTAAATCTTTGTGGATAAGAAACTGGTTATAGAAGCACAAAAGGTGGTCCCGCTGATAATTAGCTGTGTGCTCTCCTGTAGCAATTTTAGCGACTCCTGATTAATACTGCAAAGTGATTCTCCCATGGTAGCATAACATTTTACTGTTGAAGGAAAAGAAATGAACTCTTCTAAAAGATGTCAGTCACCCATTCACTCCTGTAGATGCAGTCACAATTCAGTTAAGTTCAGTTAAAATAAGTGGGGGTGGTGGGTTGTTAGTGTGTGTATGTGTGTGGACATGTATATGGAGGTATGTACATGTCTGTAGGGGCATAAACAAAGCTATATGAATCTGTGCATGTGTGCCTAGGTGGTCACAGTATGGGAATTAAGTTGGGATTTGAGAGTCTGAATGTGTGTGTGTGTGCATATTAATTCATGCATGTAGGTGAGTGGAAGTGTTTCCGTGACTGTGATCCACTGTGGATGGGCTTGTTTGTTGATGGGTGAATGTGTGTGGGAATGTCTGGGAGCGTGTGTGTGTGTGTGTGTGTGTGTGTGTGTGTGTGTGTGTGTGTGTGTGTGTGTATTTTGGGGGGGGGGGCTTTCTATTTTACCAAACAGATGCATAGGCCTTCAGGGAAAACATTACTACCATCAGCCTGACAGTGCTAGTTTTAGCTAGAGCATGATTCAGAGACATGCTAATGAGCTAATAATGAGGTATTTCTTGCTGTGGCCATAGCTGCTTCAGAATCATGTTTCTCACAGTTACAGAAATTGACCTTGTTAGATATTATGAATATAAGGCTGAAATTAATTCTGTTGTAAATATGCTGAAAGAAAAAGCTTGCTTAAATGCAGAAACAGAGTTTAGTAATATGTGATCAGCAGTCATACTAAATGACCATGGCTTGGCAAATAAGGAACCTGCTGAATGGACATTTTTCCCTTAGAGACTTAAAAACAGGATGTATGCAAGAGCAAAAATGCAAAATCTGCTTATAAAGAATGGACAATGACACGGTGGCAATGTGTTTCCTCAAAAATATGTTTTTCTGGTTCTACCTGACATAGCCGAAACCACACAACACCGACAACCACATCACCGACACCACATATTCGACAGTCCATAAACACGAAACCACACATAACCGACAACGAAATAACCGACGGTACACAAACACGAAACCCCATACACTGCACACACCACAATAACAATTATTAAAAACAAAACACATCCCCATTCCACAAACCACACACACAACACAAGCACACCAAAATCCTTACAAGCCCACACTAAACCTTACCCTAACCCTAAGGTCCGTCACTATCGCACACTTACCTACCCGCTCCTAACCCTAACTCACTTAACCCGCCCTATCGCTCCTAACCCTAACTCACTTAACCCACCCCTATCGCTCCCTAACCCTAACTCACTTAACCCACCCCTATCGCTCCCTAACCCTAACTCACTTAACCCACCCCTATCGCCTCCCTAACCCTAACTCACTTAACCCACCCCTATCCCCACAGACCGTCAATCTCCACACTTACCTGCCTCGCACCCTAACGTCCGTCACTACCGCATACTCACACAGCCTTTCCCCATGTCGGCATCCTCGGCGTTGGTGTTGTCATCCGTCGTGTCGGTCTTCTGCATTGTCGATGTTCTGCCACTCGCGATTCGCGTCGGTCTTCTTCACTTTCGATCTTCTGGAGCTCCGGATTCCGATGTCGGTCTTCTGCGCTGTCGACGAAGTCAGGTAGAACCGTTTTTCTGCATGGAAAACAGGACATGTTTATCAGCATTGGCACAAGAACAGATGTTCTTGTACAAAGATCCAAATAGAATACAGGATGTTCACACTGTCAGAAAAGCTGGTCTCTTACAAGACATTGTCAAACAAGGAAGCTTAGTATTGTTTCTACAGGATGAGCAATTCTCCAAAATAGAATATCAAGAGGAAATGTATATGTTTATGCATGACTAAAAGTGTATATAAAGAGCTGTATAAATCCAGTTATGTTAGAGGTATGGTAAGGACTCATTTGTCCTGAGGTAAATGTTATATCTCTCACATCATCTGTACTATATGAGAAGTAAAGTTGGAACAGTACTTTTAAGCTGCAACGTTGTTCCGTTTGGTTTATTATAAAAAGTTATTGGTTACTGCTCTCTAAAGTTGATGCTGCAAAGTATATTCTCTCATCGGTGTATATTCTGCAAGTTTCTGTATGCAACAGACTGTGAATGCAAATATAACCAGACTTTGAATTTTAGCAGAATCCAGCCAGCAAGACCGAGTGTCTTAAGAAGACTTCAAATCTCACAGCAAGCAGCAAGCAAGCAAGTAAAGCTCAATATAATTTAGGCTGGGATTTAGAAAGTTTTACAGTGAGTAGGAAGCCATACTACAGACATTTTCCCATGGCCATTTTTACTTAGGCCACCCTACTTGATTGAACCTGAACTTGTTTAAATCTTTGTGGATAAGAAACTGGTTATAGAAGCACAAAAGGTGGTCCCGCTGATAATTAGCTGTGTGCTCTCCTGTAGCAATTTCAGCGACTCCTGATTAATACTGCAAAGTGATTCTCCAATGGTAGCATAACATTTTACTGTTGAAGGAAAAGAAATGAACTCTTCTAAAAGATGTCAGTCACCCATTCACTCCTGTAGATGCAGTCACAATTCAGTTAAGTTCAGTTAAGATAAGTGGGGGTGGTGGGTTGTTAGTGTGTGTATGTGTGTGGACATGTATATGGAGGTATGTACATGTCTGTAGAGGCATAAACAAAGCTATATGAATTTGTGCATGTGTGCCTAGGTGGTCACAGTATGGGAATTAAGTTGGGATTTGAGAGTCTGAATGTGTGTGTGTGTGTGTGTGTGTGTGTGTGTGTGTGTGTGTGTGTGTGTGTGTGTGTGTGTGTGTGTACATATTAATTCATGCATGTAGGTGAGTGGAAGTGTTTCCGTGACTGTGATCCACTGTGGATGGGCTTGTTTGTTGATGGGTGAATGTGTGTGGGAATGTCTGGGAGTGTGTGTGTGTGTGTGTGTGTGTGTGTGTGTGTGTGTGTGTGTGTGTGTGTGTGTGTGCATATTTTTTTTGGGGGGGCTTTCTATTTTACCAAACAGATGCATGGGCCTTCAGGGAAAACATTACTACCATCATGTCTGACAGTGCTAGTTTTAGCTAGAGCATGATTCAGAGACATGCTAATGAGCTAATAATGAGGTATTTCTTGCTGTGGCCATAGCTGCTTCAGAATCATGTTTCTCACAGTTACAGAAATTGACCTAACTATATTAATTTCCAGGAGAAGTGAGGATGTTTCTGAATCTTAGAATCAGTCTTGTTGTTTGTTTATTTTTTTTTAACTGGGTTCATGATTAATGGGAGATTACTAGGCTAACAGCTCAAGAGCCCTTACAAGCCAAGCCGTTATTACTTGGATTTTAGCCAATTTTTGATCCCCAAGGGCTAGGGGATAGCTTAGGTATGTGCCTGTGCCTTGGAGTATTTCACAGACTGCCCTTGCCCATAAGGGACATGAGAAACACCTCAGGAGTGAATTTATGATTCCCCATCCATTGATTCAAGTTGCATTTGAAGATGGTCAGGGATGGGCTGTGGTTCACATGAATAGAAAGCCTGTTCCAGGGAAGTGGTAATCTCTAAGACACATATCTGTCTCTTGGGCATGTTTTGTTCATGTTATAGACCAGGTTTAGATCCTTGTATCAGGTTATCCTTGTGCAGTTTGTTTTGCAAAAGTGTAACAGTTCCATTAGGACTGGATTTGAGAGTGCCTTGTAGGTTAGGCTTAGATCACCCCTTAATAGTCATTAGGAGACAGAGTAAAGGGATAAGGTTTTTAGTCAATCTGCATAGGACATATTGTTTGCATCCTGTATTGCTATTGTAAGGAATCTCTGAGACTGCTTCAGTTGTTGCAAGTGACTGGTCAAATATGTTGAAAGATGCATTGTACTTGATTATTGGTCTGTTGAGGGCCAGGTACAGTGGGACTGTAACGTCCTTGGATCTGGATGTTGCGCCTTTACTTATAAACTGTGCCACATAGAAGGACTTTTACTCACCACTGCAGACACATGGTGGTCCGAGTTCAGGCTACTGTTTATCTGTGTATCTAACTCTCAACACTGAGTCCATTCTTATGGGTGTGTTGTCAGTGTTGTAATTTGCAGGGATAATTGACTTCCTAAAGGATATAATTATGTATTTTTCTGTATTAAGTTTTAGGTCAAGGTCCTGGCACCAATGTCTGAGTCAGACCCTTCTGAAGGATGTCTGCATCATTGGGGATTCAATGATTGCCCCCAACTTGCAGTTATCAGCAAATCTGGTCAGCCAGAGGAATTCAGATAAGTATATTCTGAACAGGAAAGGTCTCAGCACTGAGCCCTGTAATACACCTCTAGTAACTGGCCTCTTGCTGGATCCAGATTCTCCCACTCTAACATATGTCGTGTCCATTAGTCATTTGGCTGTTCATCTGGTGGTGTAGGGATTTATGCCATTTTTGTGAGTTTATCTATAATACCCAAGTGGGGAATCGTGTAAGATGCCTTAACCAGGTCAAGTTATGCAGTATGCACTGTTTTACCCTCATCCATGGCCCTCATGACTTTTCAAGGAGGTCCACCAGATTGAGCAAGCATGACCTGTCTTTGACGAAGCTGAATTGATCTAATGTTGGTAGATTTCCTCTGTCATAGTTTATCAGGTCCATGATTTTTCCATGGCCTTGAATATAAGACTAGTCAAACTTATGGGTCTGTAATCTCCTGGGTCCATTGATGGTCCTCCTTTATGCAGAGAGATGACCATTGCTGTCCCCCACAGGAACTAAGTCTGTCTGGAGGCTGTGGTTAAATAGAGATTCTAGTGGGCATGATAGCTCATGTTTCAAGTTATTTAAGAGGTGTCCTGGGATATCATTTCTGTCCAGTCTTTTCCATCCTCCTCTGAATGATTCTTACAGTTATCATGAAAGATTTTATATGGCCTGCTAATTATCTTCTTGACTCAATAAAAACTCACATGGAACTGACATTTTATTTAGCACGTCCCTATACATTTCTCTTTGTCTGTACCATGTTATCAGTCACTGGTGTCATGACTTTCTCCAGTTTATCCTTGTTGTTGCCAGTCAAAATAGTTTACCTGTCCTGGCACGGCTAGGGCAACCCTGGTAAAAATATAACTGCTGCCAGGATATGTGCTGCTTAAATGCCTTACTCAACACATTATAGTTGAGCCCCAGTTGTCATCCTTCTCATCTCAGTGACGAGTCTGTCAAAATCCTGTAGCAGCAATGCATTGCTGTCATGTGCTCCACATTTTGGGTTGTCCACAAACACTTTTTTCCAGGTCAGGTACATCCTAGCTTTAATCAGGACAGTTAGAGAAGAACCCTGCAAATGATTCAGAAATCAAATATCTCCTAAAATTTTGAATCACGGTATGGATGGAATGGAAGGCCTCAGGATTTTGTTCTTTTACATCCATGAGCACTGTTGGGTCTTCAATAGTGCAAGCAAAAAAAGGCAACTAGAGAGCTCAAAGCCAGTTACCTTATACATTTCCTTATGGGGGATTAGAAAAATAGTAAACTGAATTGCCACTGAGGGAAGTATAGTTGCCAGAATTGTTTTAGGCCATAATGGATGGGACCCGTTTTCAGTTACTGTATATCCCTTATGGAGTACGCCACATTAGACCATTGACTGACCCCAGTGATCATCAACCCTTCCTGGCCAAAATACCTGCCCCCCTACACCCCTTTATTCAACTTTGGGAGTATTTCAAGGAAGAAAGGGTGTTTTAAAATGCTGCTTCACTTCTCAGAAATGGTTATTGATTTGCAGTCATAATTTTTCAGCACTTGAGCATTTCACTTTACATTGTCCCTTGCATCTTCTACAGTCTCTGTGTATGCCAGAAAGTAGTTCCACAAATAGGGAAACAAGCAGTATTTTTTTATGCTGAAATGCCTCGCAACACTCTTCCCTTCCAGTGCTCGCCTATCATATTCCTCCTAGTATTAGGAGAGATAATGAAGAAGACCATAACAGACTATACATAAACATACATCACTAATAATGTTATCCATAAATGGTGTCCTTAAATTCCAGCAACATTTTTTTTTACTGTAGGTGCAGCACGGTGAGTTCAGTATTGATTGAAACTGACCTTGTTTCCATCTGTGTGGATAAGTGGATAAGGAATAATTTATAGAAGTCATCTTTACTGCCCTTGATAAGGCATTCAACTAACTGTATTAATCTTTTTCTGACAACAGTACTGCAGAACTATGGTGCAGATAAGTACCTTTGCGAATGGTTTTAAGCATTACTTTTTTAATCAGTGCATTTGTGTCATAAACAGCAGCAGTGAATTTCAAATTATTGTAATGTGATCTAGATTCCCCTGGGCTGGGTCCTAGGTTCATTGATATGTACTCTTTAACTGTCAGTCCTCTGATCACTGTCTTAGTGGCACAGAGGGATGAAGCCCTGACTGCAGCCCCAGTAACCCAGGTTAAAGTAGTAGTCCAGGATACTGCGTGAGGCTGCCAGGGAGGATTGGAGTGACCACCCAGTGCCACTTCATGCTCATCCTTTGGGAAGGGAAGCAGCTTATCCCACTGCACAGCCAGACATCCAGCAGAGATTCGGTACACTACAGTGAAGTGAGGGTAAGCATCCTGTCCCACTGCACAGCCTGACATCTAGCAGAGATTGGGTGCACAGCAGTGAAGGGAAGGGAAGCAGCTTATCCCACTGCACAGCCTGATATCCAGTAGAGACTGGGTGCACAACAGTAAAGGGAAGGGAAGCAGCTTATCCCACTGCACAGCCGGACATGCAGCAGAGATTTGGTGCACAACAGTGAAGGGAAGGGAAACAGCCTATCCCACTGCACAGCCTGACATCTAGCAGAGATTGGATGCACAGTAGTGAAGTGAAGGGAAGCTGCCTATCCCACTGCACAGGCTGACATCCAGCAGAGAGTGGGTGCACAGCAGGGAAGGGAAGCAGCTTATCCCACTGCACAGCCTGATATCCAGCAGTGACTGGGTGCACAGCAGTGAAAGGGAGAGAATCAGCCTATCCCACTGCACAGTTTGACGTCCAGCAGAGATTGGGTGCACAGCAGTAAAGAAGGGGTAAAGGGCAAATGTCATCCAAGCAGTGTGCACACTGTAGTTTGAGAATAAGGTGCATGCATGGCAGCATTCATGTGTGATCGTTTGGACATTCTGAGGTTCCCAGTTGCTTAAGGCTGTCTTGAGAAGTAAAAAAGGTTAGGACAAAATAAAACCCTGACAGCAAACAGAATTCTGGACTTGATTTGTGAGTTAGGTGGTCAGCAAATAGTGGTGAAAACCTCATAAAAAGAAATCTGTTCTCCAGTTTTCACACCATTAGATGTTGATGGCTTGGTACTGACTAAAATGCCCCCATTCTTCCAGAATAAGAGAATCCAGTTACAAAAGATTTGAAAAGCTCCTTGGCTGTTTCAACTAATTTTGAGCAGTACATAAATATGATTTAAGACTAGTAGGGATGACTCAGAAAAGTACTTCCTCTTTCTGGGAATTTGATGTGGTGTGGCATTTTTCCTTTGGCAACATCAGGCCAAGGTAAACCGGTAGCCGCACCTGTGCCACAGCATATGCATTTGTCTGTGTCCTGAAGCAGAACCCTAAGTAGGAAAGGGTGTACCCAGGGGAACATAGGAATAATTCCAGGCACGCAGTCAATGGGGCCATAAGATGCCTAGACATAAACACCTTTTGAATAGACAAACTTAGTTCCTGACATCCTTGTCAAGCACTTAATACTGCTTACCTCTGAAATTGAGCAGGGCCTGGCATGATAGGACTGGTGCAAATTTGTCTAACCATCCAGTCATCAAGATTTAATCAGCTAGAATGTGGCCTTGTCCAGCAAATGCAGCTTCTAAAAGAAGTAACAGGGGCTGTAGTTTACTGTGCAGACTAACATTTCTGTCATCTAAAATTAAGCACTGCTGTTTCAATCTGGACGTATTGGTAAGGGGGATACCAGCCACTGAATATGTGAAGCTTGCAATGAACCTGCTGATCTTTAAGCTCATATTTATGAACTCTTGACCCTTGCTACCTATTTCAGTTAAATGCAGCAGGTGCATTTGACTTAGAAACCCTAAATTTACATAAAAGCTGGTGAGTGGGCCTTCCCACTCAACCCTGTTGAGTAAAATAGGATGAATTAAGAAATACGGAAGGCTCTGCATATTGCAAAAAACTTTTGCCTCATTTAAAGGATTGAGACAGTTCTTAATACTATTGCTAGAATATTATACTTGGGGTGTCCTCATGGTGTTTACGTCCACTAATGGTAATCTGTTGAGAATATACAGGAGCACATTGTGATGATGATTTTGAGTTCTTTGGCTGCAATCCATTGTCCACTGTTAAAGATTTCACTTTTTTGTATGGAACTGCTCATGTAGTTGTACTCGAGTAATTTCACATTGCCTTGTCAAAACATCGCTGCCAAGGGATGATATTGTGATGTGATGTGCTGAGGATTATTAAATCCATATAGGTACACCTCTCAGCTGTTCAAAGTTTTGCAGAATGTCCCTGATTTTGCCTTGTATTTTTGCCTTGTTTTGTGGTAATTGTGGTAAATCATTGAACATTACAGTAAGTTAACAATGCTGGGCATTAGAGTTTCATGCTTCTTGTTCAGAAAGTACATGTTCATGCAAAACCTGTTCTTCTATTAACCTTTTAAGTGGATTAGAGTATTTTTTGAAAATTTCCCCCGTTTAGCCCCCCCCCCCCCCCCCAATTTTTTGGTTTTGTCCAGAATTCTTGAGCAAAGATGTTGAGTGGTATTCATATTGGCACTTTATTAAAATATCTTGGGTGTCCCTAACTTAAATTGTTGTGATTATAGAAATAACTAATCACCACAATCTCAAGAACTTAAAAACATCCCTTACTAACAGTGTACTGTGTATTCCCTTAAAATAAAAAAGATAGAGAATTTAATTTAATTTTATTTTAATTTTTTTGCACCTTCCCCCTTCCCATTGCATTCTTCCTGGCTTTCTCATGCCTTCTGCTCTTATTGCTTCTAACTTTACTGTCTGCATTAACCCCCCCGGGCTGGAACAGCCTCGGTCATAGGTGGGTTGAGAAGGGGATGTGAAAACAGAGTAGAATTTATAGCAGCTTCATATCTGCTGTCATGTATGCAATGGATTTTTTGGGATTCCCTAACTGGGTGGAGCTTCCTATGCCACATACATCACCAAGTGTAAAATTAATCAATTCCAGCTCTACCTTTAAATTACAAATTTTTAATGGCAGCCTTTCTTACAGTCACCGCACATACCCATCACTGGGGTAGTGTCAACTTATAGGCAGAAAGTCCCTCCCCTCCCTCCCAGAATGGGCATGCCAGCCACATTATATTCTCAGTGTATGTGTGCTTATCTGTATGCAGAATGGTCTGCATTTACAGTGTACTCACAATGTTTCCTTCAGAGTGCCTTAGTATAGGTACTGCACATTGTCATTTGCTGCTTCAACTAATGACCTGAACTATGGCTGTGGACAAAAGGTGCTATTTTGACAGCCCATTCAGTTGGTTCAACTATGAGGGCTAAACTGTGTTTCTTTGTGTAGCAGGTCCTCGGAAACATTTAACTGACTGTTAGAACAGAAATGGTGGATTTCAGGACTGCTGAGTGCTGTTTAAGGGAATCTCTCCTTTCCCCTATGCTTTGCAATCATGAAGTTAGTATGTATAACTTTGGGGCTTGCCTCCATGTGGGGAATGCAGGGAGGCTCGCCTCCTGCAAAAAAAATGTTTTCAGTCTATGTCACTGGACTGAATAACACTAATGTGCTTCAGTTGGCTGTAATAGGTTGTGTTTTTCAGTGAAATATCCATAATGAGGTCACCAAAGAGGGAAGGGCAGGACACTATGGTGTGTAGGAACCCAGTGATCACTTACTTAGAATAAAATGCAATGGAAAAATACATATGGGGAGAGCTTATTAGGCTGTAAGGAATGTTGAAGAAGAATCCTGTCTAATTGGAAAAATGAACCAGTACCTCAGTTTGTAAGGAAAGAATATTCCTGATGGACAACTCCAGACAGCTTATCAAAATGGATGCCTTTAGTACCTAACTGACTGAAGCAACATCTAACAACAGACTTTTCAGAGTTTGCTTGGGGAACCTACTTCAGCAGTCTGTGTGGACAGGGCAACTACACTAAGCAGCCAAATGCTCTGGATTATGCAGAACACTCCACATTTAAAGGCTTTCTGAGTTGCTTTTCCACAGTTCCTCATTGAACAGTTGTGGCTCCTCTTTCTGTTTTTGATTGGCTCATATACTGCAAATAGAGCCAATCGGCATTGAGGTATATGAGCCAATCAAGAATTAATTTTCTAGGCAAAGTAAGCCAATGAGGTGAGAAAGAAATTTGTCAATCACTACTGGACTTTCCTCCAGCAGCATAGCCAATGTTTTTGCGCCATTGTGATACTTAGAAAAACGGGTATCGCAGTTCACTTATTTTTTTCGTTTATTTTTTGGAATGGACTTCTTTTCCTGGAGAAGTTTTGGAGTTTTTCTTCTACAGCTGCTACAAGTCATTTTTAGTGAAGGAGGGAGGAAAACCAGAAGAATGCACTGAGAAGGAGATTTGGATTAGGAGAAAAGATGCTGGCAAGCTGCAGCCTGTAGGGGTGTACATTACAGAGTGCTGCAAGTCCAAGACTTTGCTCAACTTCCAGAAAGATCATAATTCCATCTTAACCTTAAGTTGTGAGGCTTATTGCGTATAGTTAGGACATCAGGACAGTGGCACTACTGCTGGACTGGTTCAAAGGTTTTGTGGAGTTTACCTACCTTTCTTTTGTTTTGTGCCACAGTTACTGGAGTTCACAGCTGCCTACCTTGCTGTTTTTTTTTTTCTTCTGGAGCCCCAGTGTTTCTGATGGAGCTGCTTGATGTACCTGTAGAGAGGTAAGTTCCTGACTTCATTTGACTCGGTCAAAATTAGGATTAGAAAGAGGTTTATTTTTTTTTTTTTGTATTTGTTTATTTTGTTTTATTTTTTTTTTTGGGGGGGGACGTCTGCTCAGAAAAGTAATATTTTCCTTGGTGAATTAGTAAGGACTGCAGTGGATCAGTAATATTATGTAAAAATCATTAATGTCAGATTGGAGGTTTATAGCAGGATAGTGTTTATCAAACATTTAGAGCAATATAATACTGTAGGAAATGGTATTAATGGGTAGTCTTAGCTTGAATCTGCATAGTAGTACTTACTGTATGGTAGCGCTGTTTTATATTTGGTTATGTATGGTTTTGTAGAATGTAAAATAATTTGGTTTAAATTGCAAGTTGTGTTTTTTATATAATTTTAGAAATGTACAGTGTTAATTTTTGGATGTGTGTTTGAACTTCATGCTTTTGTCTGAAAGTCCACTTCACCCAGGCACCATGGAAATGGTACACTTTTGCGCAGTGTGAAAATAGGGTGTTCCACATTTTGACGGTTTGTCACACATTGTTAGGCTCTGTGTTCCACATTAGCCTCTTAAGATGTTAAGCGCTATGCAACTAGATGAATCAAGAAGCATCTGATTCATATCATTCTAAAGAAAATGAAACATTTATCAGGGCCCCGACAACATTTTTGATACCTTTGTGCCTAGACACCTACAGATATCCACAGACACTCCTGTAATATGGTACCTCAACAAATGAGGAATGAAGATGCTTTCAGTTTTGTGAAGATTTATTTTTTTATCTGAAATTATGTCATTCAGTGCAGTCTTTATCTCAGCTGTGCATCTCAAGGAATGCAAAATAATTTTACAGATTCAGCAGAAAAGTAATCCTGGTGCATGAATGGGTTTAAACCCCTCTATTTTTTACGAATTATTGCAAATGTAGGGATCACCAGAAGTTGATATCTTTATCACTCACCTGCTTCAAATATTTTGTTCAATCATTTCTCAGTGGACATTATGTAAAATATTTTTTTCTTTTTTATGGACTATAAACCTGTTATATGTCTTCCTTCTTTTATACTGATATAAAAAGTCCTCATTAAAGTTAAGTAGGTCAATGCAAATCTGATCTATGTTTTTCAGGCTTGGCCTATACAAGAGTTTTTTTTTTAATTAAAGCATTTAGCTGCTGTTCCACTAATGCCTGTACCTCGGAACAAGGACCTATAATACAGTAGGAGGGCAAGTTTCTACATCCCCATCTCAGTACATTGAATCTGTGAGCCAGGAGGACACAATTCTGATTCCTAACACTGTGTTGCTGTGTGATCAGCTGCTAAACATCTTAAGCAAAGGTAAGAGACCTGTAATGAGGATATCTTATCTACAAAAGTAAAAAAAAAATATTTATATTGGATATACTGTGAATGCGAGTCACTAAACCCTCCCATATCAAGCATGCATGACTGTCTCAGTCACTTCTTTCAGTCAAAGTTGGTACACATCCGAATGACAGCTCACTGCTTTTCATCTTTTCCTCAGATTGCAGCCAGCTCTGCTCTGAAGACCTTCCTTTAGAGTCCTACATTTAAGGCCTCAAAGAATGCTCATGTCTGAGATGGAACTTTAAGCTTCATGTTGAAAAAATTACTAACTTTGAACCAGCTGATTTATTCATTCTTGTCTGTTTCATTTACCTCCTTTATCAAGTTCAGGGTCATGAGGGAGTCGGTCCCTATTCCAGCACTATGTAGGTACACAGCAAGAAATAATTCCTTATAGAATGATGTTATATTGCAAGACACACATGCACATGTATGGAAGCACACATGGGTGTATGCATATGCACATACACCTTGTAATCCTAAGAGCAACTTAGAAAAATAGTAATTTGACTTTGGCATGTTTTCAGGGCACCCGGGGATTGCTGTTCTAATATAGATGCCAGTGAGAAGAAAAGAGAGCACCTGGTAAAATCTCAGATGGGGGGGGGGGGGCATGCATACATACTCTGCACAGGATTCACTCCATTCAAGAACTGAACTAAAGAACCAAGCATTCTATGGTAAGCATCTTCTGGAACCCATTTGATTCAATGGGTATGACATTTCTGTCATGAAAAATGTTCTTTCTAGTTCATAGGTGAATGCTAGGCTAACTGCCTTGAATGCCCATTTTAAGCCTAACTAATAACCTGAGGTCAGAATCAAGCCTTTTACTTTGTATTTATGAGGTGAAGACCTTAACCATTATGCCAGACCCACCCCCAAAAAATGTGACACAGGTTCATACTATATTAACTTCCCTGAAGGGCCATTTTAAGCCTAGCCAATATCCCAAGATCAGAATCAAGTGCTATACATTCTGCCTATGAGGTGAAGACCTTACCCATTATGACAACCCTCCCTTTTTGGTGGATTGTAACCTCAAAATGTTTCCAGAACTCCAGACCCTTATGTACAAGTCGCCTTATACAGTATTTCACATGGAGTGTGTGTCTGTGAGAAGTAATCTTTTGTGCAAAAGCTTGTCTTGTGTTTCTACCTTAAGCAGTTTATTCAGCTGCTGGTATTTCTAAGAAAACTACTGAATGCATGGGGGCATTTGCTTGACTTGCTTTGCATGCCCAGGCAATTAAGATACTACACCAGAAAAACTAATCAAGTTTCTTTCCTTCAATAAATGAAGGTTATGTTTTTTACAGGCTTTATTTGGGGACAATTTTGTTTTATCTTGGTCATTATTTTTTTAATACCCTTATTTCTGTTTGTGTTAAAAGAATGAAATACCTTCTTTTATGGTCTATTTTATCAATTGTGAGGAAAATTATAACCAAGAATTGGAAGAATAAAGCTACACCCTATTTCAAAGAATTCACAAATATTGCAACCGAAGTATGTCATCTGGAAGTTATCACCATTAAATCAAGATCTGCTAGAATCACCTCCTACTATAATACGTTGACAAATTTCAAGGAACTGCTTGATAAACAAAAATAGCTATACTCATATCAATTGTAATATATAGGAATTTTTTGAGAATCTTTATTGTTAGTAGTCACTCTTGTAAATAGCTCATAGGTTCATATGTAGGTACTAGGCTATCGGCCCAAGGGCCTATGTAAGCCTAGCCGACAAGGTTCCCTGGCTTACGCCACCCAAGAAAGTTATTTTCCTGTGCCACTGTCGAGCAGAGACACAGAAGTGATCCCCAGGGTGTATTTCCTATTTCCCATCCACTCATCAAGATCTTTCTTGAAGAGTGCTAATAAAGAACTTTGCTTGACTTAGATGAGTAGCCTGTTCCAGAGTATGGGAAGTCTCTGGAACAGGAATCTATCCCTCCAGCATGTCCTGTTTATTGTGGTGACAAGGTTTAGGTCCCTAGAGCATGTAGCTTGGAGGGATTGGGATTTCTTTAGGTGTAGCATGTCCAACAGCTCAGGGTTTGACATAGCTTTATATGTTAGGCAGAGATCACCTCAGAGTAGGTGATATGCTACAGAGTAAAGCTGGAGTTTTTTGAGGTAGTCAGTGTAGGGCATTTGTTTGAGGCCAGTAATCCTCTTTGTGAGGTACTTCTGTGGCCTTTCCAGCTGCTGCAGATGTCTTGTGAGGTACATTCCAAAAGGGGCGTTGTACTCTTGAGTGTTGAGTAGAGGGGAACAATGACCTCTTTTTTTCCTGGATGGGAACCCTTTTATGATGAGGTGTGCCACGTAGAAGGACTTCCTGATTACTGTGGCAATGTGACTATCAAAGGGGAGACTACTGTCCACCTGGGTCCCAAGGTCTCTTATCACGCATTCGGTGTTAAGTAGATTACTGCCTATGTGGTAGTTCATGGGTACAGAGTTTTTACCAAAGGGGATGACACTGCACTTTTTGGCATTGAGCTTGAGGCCATGGCTCTGACACCAGGCATCTGTCTCAGCGAGGCCCTTCTGTAAGATGTCCACATCATTTGGGGACTTGACTATGGCTCCTAGTTGGTAGTCATCTGCAAACTTCATTAGCCAGAGGCCTTCTGTGTTAGCCTGTACTTCAGAGAAGTAGATATCAAACAGGGGAGGTCCCAGGATGGAACCCTGCGGTACTCCACTTGTCACTGCTTTGAGGTTAGATTTGGAGTCTGCAACTTTTACAGTGTGGGTTCTGTCAGTGAGCCAGTTGGCAACCCATCTTGTGATGTAGGGATTTATACCTAGTTTAGTGAGTTTAGCTATAATTCCATCTGATTAAACTCAGCTCTGCCTATCCCAGACTATTCATGAACTATTATATATTCCTTTTACCTATAAATACAGATTCCCTCCTAAACTACACTGTGTCCAGTCTCTCTAAATACTTCATACTGAAGAATTTTTTTTTATTTGTATATAATTAACCCGTCTTCTCTTTTGACTTTAGTCCTTCTTTTTATGTATTATACCTGGATATTGTATAGTGTAAGCATTCTTGCACTATAAGTACTTCATTTTTTTTCTGTTGTACCTGGAATCTGCATTGTTTATTATGAATATTTTTATTTAGTCATTTTTTTGTTTATTGATTACTAAGTTTTTCATTTATCTGTCTTGGAGCTTATCTCCCCTGGCCTCTACTGAAAGTGGACATATATCCAGTTAGACTAGCCCGGTCAACAAATGTAAAATAAATAAATAAATAAAAATTCCAGAATGGGGGATGGTGTTGAAAGCCTTGGCGAGGTCAAGATAGGCTGTGTGAACCATGTTACCCTCATCTACGGCTTTGGTGGCTGTCTCAAAGAAGTCGATCAGGTTCAGGAGGAATGATCTGCCTTTCACAAACCCGAACTGGGTGGGATCCAGAGTTTGGAGGTTACCAATGTCTTTGTTTATGAGTTCCATGATACGTTCCATGGCCTTGCAGACCAGGTTTGTCAGTCTAATAGGTCAATAGTTCCCAGGATCAGTGGTGGCTCCCCCTTTGTGGAGTGGGATAACTGTTGCTGTGTGCCATTCAGTGGGCACAAAGCCTGATGCAAGGCTATTATTGAGCATGGTGCTTAAGTGGAGAGCCAGTTCGCTCTGAAGTTCATGTAAAACACAGCCTGGGATGTTGTCTGGTCCTATGGATGCTGTGTTTTTGGCTTTAGAGAGTGTTATCTTTTACCTGCGTAGTTGTGATTACAGGGACTCTGCATTCTTCCTGTATAGATACGGGCTCTTTAGGGGGTGAGAGGGGGGTAAAGTTAGCACTGAACCTATCTGCCAGGATGTTGGCAATATCAGTTGGTTCTGTAATTTTTGTGCCTTTGTGCTGTAACTCAGAGCAGATCTGGGTGTTGCCATCGAGATTCTTGACACATGCTCCACGTAAAGAAATCCCAATCCCTCCGAGCTACACGCTCTAGGGACCTAAACCTTGTCACCACAATAAACAGAACATGCTCGAGGGATAGATTCCTCTCTCAGAGACTTCCCATACTCTGGACAAACTACCTATCTATATCAAAGAAAGCTCCTCATTAGCACTCTTCAAGAAAAATCTTGATGATTGGATGGGAGATAGGAAATTCACCCCGGGGATCACTTCTGTGGCTCTGCTTGACAGGGGCACAGGAAAATAATTTTCTTGGGTGGCAAAAGCCAGGGTACTGTTTGGCTAGGCTTATATAGGCCCTAGGGCCAATAGCCTAGTACCCACCTATGAATGTATGAACATAGCTATAGAATGCTTTGTGGTTGCCCTTGGAATTAGTGGCGATTTTGTTTCCGTAGCTAGCTTTGGAGGATCTTATAAGGGATCTCAGCTTCTTACTGAGGCTGACCAGGGAGCTCCTCCACTCATGGAATTTTACTCTGTTTTACAACAGTTTCTTCCTTCTGTTCTACAGTTTGTTTATGGCAAGGGACCACCAGATTGGCTTCCTTTTTTGGAGGATAACGTCTTGGTTCTGTTTGGGATAGCATGATCCATGCACTCGTGTAAGTGTTTATAGAGTGCATTTGTGTAGGATTCAGCAGTTGTAACTGTATTGTCCATCTGCATTGGTGTCATGAAGTTCACCACCTCTGTCTTAAGAAGCATGAAGTTGGCTTTGGAGAAATTTTTTAATGTAGTTTCTTTAATGGGGGGGTGGGGGCAGGATGTGGATATCAAAGGTGATTAGCTTATGGTCGAATCGTACCAATGAGGAGTTGACTTCAGGTTGGTAAGGACTAGGTCTAGGATATTGTTGCCCCTGGTGGGGGTGTGGATAAGTTGATCCAGGGCACTGGAGTTTATGAATTCTGGAAAGCGTTGAGCTAAGGAGTTGGTACACGAGTAGTTTTCTTAGTTAATAGTGGGGTAGTTGAAGTCGCCTATTATTAGGGTGTTTGGTTGAACCCTAATATTTTCCAGTATATCAAGAAAAGAGGAGTGGGAATCCTGGGACATGGTGGGGGATCTGTAGCAAGCTACAATTTGTATTGCAGTTTTGCCCAGAGTTAGTTGCACTTGGATAACCTCGGATGCATTGTGCTGAGCAACTAGCCTGGAGGTTTGGATATCCTTAATGAATATGGACAGACCTCCGCCTTTGGTGTTTCGGTCCAGGTTACATGGCCGAAAAGTGTGGTATGAGTTATAGCCTGGTAGTGCAGGGGTGCTCTCTGGAGCCTTGAACCAGGTTTCAGTCACTGCACAGATATCGATGTTCTCCATTTTAAGGAGTGCCTCGCGTGAGTGCATTTTGAGATTTAGACTTCTAGCATTGAGTAGCATTACCCTCAGTTTTTGCTTGCCTGGTCCTGTTATGGTGGTGAATTTGTTATTTGAACCTTGCCTAAAAAAGGCACTATAGGGGCAGCAAGAGCCTTAGCCAGTATCCAGAATCCCAGGGGCAACAGGTGCATGCCATCTGTGGCAAAGCATCGTGGTCTGTCGACCATGTCATCCCAAGCAGACAGATACTGGATCCCCTTAGAATGACACCGGAAGCTTAGCCAGTTGTTTAAGTCAATCATTTTGTCCTTGTACTGCAGTATCATTCTGGGCGATGGCAGAATGCTACTCAGGGCTAGGGTCATACCTGCCTGGGCTACAAGATCGGAGAGCTCTTCCATGTCTCTTTTCATGTAGTCCAGGGAGGTACGTCTCAGGTCATTCAAACCAACATGGACAATGACAGAGTCATATTTGTATTTGTTGTGGAGTGACCTGAGTGTGTGGGTTATGTGGCGGATCCTGGCACCTGACAGGCAGCTGACAGTAACCTTCTTCTTGTTTAGCCTGGTGAGTGGGACATCAGTGTGCCTGATTATAGAGTCACCTATGACTAGTGTGTTGGGTGCGTTGTTTTGCCTTATTGGCTGTGGTTGAGTGGCACACTGAGTCTGTGGGCTATGTGTCATTTAGGTTGTGTTGGGGGATAGAGGTTACTTGCGTTTCTGCTTTGGAGGTCTCTGTTGCTTAGACAGATTATTATTGAGAGCCTCCACGAATGTTTTTGTGTTACTGTGTGTGGATTTTGGTGGTGTAGATTTAGTGAGACTATGTGATGAGTGTGGTGTGGTGCAAATGTTTACCTTCTCCTCATGACTGTCAAGTTCAGTCTTGGTTGGAGAGCTTTACCTCCAGTTTGGCTAGATAAGTGCATCTCTCACAGGTTGTAGTGTTGGGTGGTAGGAGGTGAGGGTTGTCTGTGTACATGAGGTAATTTCTACATTGCCTCAAGATGCCCAGATTCAGCAGACAGACAGGAGAGAACACTGGGAGCTGACCCTTGGACATGCCTGAATAAAAAACTATTTTCCTCTAGATAAGTGAGGAAAGTGAGTACAAGAGCTGTTTTTCTCTAAGCAAGTGAGAAAAGTAAGTACAAAAACTGTTTTCCTCTAGGTAATGAGAAAGACTGAGTGCTATAGTAATTAGCTTATTTAGTGCTTACAAGTTCTGAACAAGTGCTGAGCATGAATAAGCAAATGTAAGTGTTAAAACTAAGAATCTGTATCTGCACTAGACGAGTTGATTACCTAGTGCTTACCACTCCCACTGATAAGCTAGAAAGGCTTGGGGTGGTTCAGAAGCATAGCCGGCCTTAGGCATAGGCCAACTAGGCGGTCGCCTAGGGCGCCGGTCTTGCAGGGGCGCTTTTCCAGTATTTATTTGGTGTAGGTAGACCAGGATGGGGGCACCAGGTAGTGTGGTGGGGGGCACCGTGGAGCCCTTTTGCCTAGGGCACCAGTTGACCTAGGGCCGTTCAAGCTTACATACAGTCAAGGATACAGCAAATCTGTATCTGGAACACTAGTTACAGGAAAGGTAGGAAACAGGCTAACAGTTTTTTTTTTTTTTTTACAGAAAAGTAGCAAAAACAGTAGTAAAAACAATTCACGTGCAATGCAAGCTAGCACACTTGAGTATATAGCAATATTAGACCAAACACAGTTTAAAAAATGCAGTTAAATTAAAAAGGACTAAAAGCAAGTGCAGAAAGAGTTTATTAGGTAGAATGTGGTAAAGAGATGGGACTGGGGGGAGTGTACCAGATCAAATCTACAGTGGGGCGGACAACTGCAAAAGCCTCCAAATTTAAACTACAAACCAAAAATAGGGAGGGAGAGTGGACAAAACAGTTTCAACAGAGATCTAAGCAACAATTAACAAACTCTATAACCAAAACAATATACTCAGCTCTGCATATTTGCAGATAGTCTGGAAGGCAGTCTCTCAGAACACAGGTTCCAGCAACTGTTCTTGCTTCTTCTTGTTCATATTGTTCTTTTTTATTTTCACAAAGTTCTAAATACAGTTATTGTCATAATCAATTTGTTTAGTTAAAATCTAATAAAAACTTTTTTAAAAAAAAAGAAGAAATGAAGGTAATGTTTGCCTGTTAACTAAGAAAATTCAAGTGGTTGGCTCATTGTACTGTCTTTTTGGTATGCCAAGTACAATAAAACTCTTTTTGACATTGTTCAATTACAATTTACTAGTCCTGACGCTCCTTTAAGTGTATACATCAGAAATATACTTGCCTAATGCTTTCTGAAATGTGATAAGGATTGTTGTCCACACCTTCATTAAAATACTGCAAGCTAGAAGCTCGTCATAGGTGGCTAACTTCACGGCACCCATACAAATGGAGAATAGTTACATGACCGCCAAATCATACACCAGTGCACTGTACAAACACGTACACAAATGCATGGATCTTGCCATACCCAATAGAACCAAGACACTCTCCTCCAAAAACTGGAAGCCAATCTGGTGCTTTCCTGCCATAAACAAACTCTACAACAGAAGGAGGAAACTGATGCGGAATAAGGTGAAGTCCCAAGACTGGAAAAACACCCTTATTCAGCCTCAACAAAAAGTTGAGATCTCTCATCAAATCCTCTAAAGCTAGCAATAAAAACAGAATTGCAGCAGATAGCAAAGACAACCAAAAGGCCTTCTATAGTTATGTAAAGAATCTCCACGGCAATACCCAGAGTTGCTCTGAGCTACTGCACAATGGTACCTCCTATACTGAGCCAAAAGATATTGCCAATGTACTGGCCGACAGATTCAGTGCCAACTTTACCCCCAAAAGACCAATCACAATACCAGTAGATTGCCAGGCACCCAGTATTACTGCTGCACAGGTTAAAACAGCACTGTCCAAGGCCAAGAATACAACCTCTATGGGACCTGACAATATCCCTAGCTATGTTCTACATGAACTACAGATTGAACTGGCACCTCACCTATGTGCCCTGTTCAATCACAGCCTCACCTTAGGCTTTGTCCCTACCAAATGGCGCACTGCTACACTCATCCCTCTCCACAAAGGAGGAGCGAATACAGACTCTGGGAACTATTGCCTCATTAATCTGATGAGTCTGATATGCAAAGCTATGGAACACATCATCATGGACCTAATAAACAAGGATATAGGGTTTTTTGTGAAGGGTAGATCATGCCTGCTCAAACTGGTCGACTTCTTTGAGTCAGTCACCAGAGCTGTGGATGAAAGCAAGATGGTTCATAGAGCCTACCTTGATCTGGCCAAGGCTTTTGATACCATTCCCCACTCAGGAGCCATAGAAAAACTCACTAAGCTAGGCATCAACCCATATATCACTAGGTGGGTTGCAAACTGGCTCACAGATAGAACCCATAGTGTGAAAGTAGCTGACTCCAAGTCAGACTGCGACCAGTCACGAGTGGAGTCCCACAGGGTTCTGTCCTGGGTCCTCTCCTGTTTGATATCTACTTCTCTGAAGGCCAGGCCAACACAAAGGGACTCTGGCTGACAAAGTTCATAGATGATTGCAAGTTGGGAGCTATTATTAACTCCCCAAGTGATGCTGACATCCTACAGAATGCCCTCACTGAGACCAATGACTGGTGTCAGCACCATGGCCTTAAGCTCAATGCCAAAAAAATGTGTCGTCATCCCCTTTGGGAAAAACCTGTTTCCCATGAATTACCACATCGATGGTAGTCCACTGAACACAGAAGGAGTTATAAGAGATCGGGGAACACAGGTCGACAGCAACCTCACTTTTGACCACCACACTGCCACTGTGGTCAGAAAGTCCTTCTATGTGGCACATCTCATTACTAAGGATTTTACATCTAGGAAGAAAGAGGTCATTGTCTCCCTCTACTCTTCCCTCATTAGCCCAGTCATCGAGTACAATGCCCCATTTGGCATGTACCTCACTAGTCACCTGCAAGAACTGGAGAGGCCACAAAAGTACCTCACAAAGAGGATCCTAGGCCTTAAACACTTGTCCTATATAGAGAGACTCAAAAAACTCCAACTATTCTCTGTCTCATATTGCCTACTTAGATGCGATCTCTGCTTGACCTACAAATCCATGTCTTACTCAGCTATGTTAGAAATGCAACATCTAAAGAAATCCCAATCCCTCTGCACCACACGCTCCAGAGACCTCAACCTCATTACCACAATTAACAGAACATGCTGGCAGGACAGGTTCATAACCCAGAGACTGCCCTTGCTATGGAAGACTTCCCATACATCTTAAACAGATGCCCAAATGTATTGATTTACTGTTACAGCGAATGTGTCTTGTGAAGATAGTACAGTTGTGTAAGATACTTACCATATTGTTTGACCTTTGTGGAGACGTCACTGCACCAGTAAAGCATTCCTCCCTCCTTCACCCATTTGAGTGATGTACTTAGTGGTAATATGTGTGGATACTACTGCTACTGTAATTTGTTAGCTACTACCTTATTTTTATTAATGCTTCTTTATTTGACTCTGGCTATTTGTTTACCACAAACACACTTTTCCTGCACTGTCCTTGATTTGACAAGTTATACTGCACAGGATAACACTGGATCTTGTATGCTTGCCTCATGCCATTTATGTCACTTCCTAGGTACATACAAGATCAGATAAGGCCTTCAGAAAGGAGGAGCATAGCTTTTGAAACCTATGTGGGACCACATGAAGTTGGTATTTAAACCAAGATGTTTATGACACTCTTTTACATTATTTCACCTCAAAGATCTACTGAGGTAGTAAGAGAAGATTTGTCCTTGTTAAAAGTAGGACTAATTCTATCAGGCATTAGGCAATTAAGTGTTTAAAAGCTTTTCATGGTTACTAAGCTTCTCCCCTTTATCAGTAATGCTCTGCATAAGGACATTTCTCTCCAAATTTGCTGTACTGCAGCATTAATGCATCAGCAAAATGGCCCAGGCTACTTCTATTGTCCTATGTTAAAATTATTTCAGGGTCTGTGCATAAACTGGTGCTGTCATTAATAAGTCACCCTGATTTAGCTTGTGATATCAGTATTAAGGTCAGAAAGCTAATTTTCTTAGGTTGATGTATGCTTGCACCCCTTTTGTTAAAAGTCTCTTAATTGCTTTGACACTGAATTGCTCTTTCTTTTTACTTTTGGAATTATACAGCTTTTTTTTTTTTTTGCAATGAAATGGACTGTTCCTTTAAAAAATATGTGTGAAAAAATCCACTTCAGAAAAACATGAGCAATGTATTTTTTATCTGGGTGAACAGCATAATATTAGTTAATGTGAAAAAAAACACTTTTTGGGACTGGAGAAATAATTTGGATTTTTTTTTCAGTATGAGAAGTCAGTTTCCACCTAAGTTGGTTCTTTCTTGGAGCCAGAAGAGGTGTTAAGAGTCTTTCAGCCTTGTCATCAGGGAAACCATTATAACCATTACTTTTAACTGTCCTAAACCTCAGAAAAGGAAAACAAACAAAAGCCTGAAAAGCAGAGATGTTCCCCTGCAGGTCAGTAACCAAAGAAATTAAGATCCGAAAAGGATGCACTGACCATGAGTTTGAAAGTGTGGCTAGTAAATCACCATTTAAATTGACAGTGGATACATCATTAACAAACTCTCCTAGACTTACTTCATTAGTGGACAAAAAAGTTTCTCAAATACTTGCCTTGAAATTAACTTCAGCAAGACCCTCTCCACGTCCAGTTTCTGGGTTTTATTATGACATATTTGTGTAATCTATCTTATGTGCATTATCAAAGATGTCTGCAGCCTTTTCTCCAGATGTATCCGTCATGGAAAGAGGCCTGTTTTCCTTTTCTCTTTTAGGGTTTCCAGGTTATTCTTACTGTCACCCTCATCAGTACTGGTACAGAGCAGAACAGAATTCACTCACACAACGTTGATATCAATAACTAGAAATTTCCAAGTGTCAGCTTCAGCCTTAGCCTTCGGACTGCAGCTGAGGTGTCAGCATTTGTCAGTGCTGGTTTTGTTGTGTTTGTCAATCCCAGCAGTGATGGCCAGTGCCATTGTTCTTAGGTCAATAATACACTGTTGATCCTGAGGGCTATTAGTGGCCTAGCTACAATACCTTAAATCAAAGGTTCCCATTGACATCACTAATTTATAGCTAGTTTTGACCCCTTTTCAATTAGGGTTTGAGGGAACAGGACCCAGTGTACATTTACAATATTCTTTCATCCAGGTTGTACTTAAAGAGGGTCAGGGAGCCACTTTGTTTTGCATCCAAAAGAAGTCTGTTTCATAAAAGAGGGATTGTCTGGATTATATATTTATTTTACCAGCTGAGCCTATGTGTGTTTTGATGAAGTCGACATGATTATAGAAGAGTCATCCAGAAGTCTTTTCACTCCAGTGACTGTGTACACAGATGGCCAAGTTACATCAGAAGGCAAACACAGTTCAATGTGTTTATAATATGAATAAAATGGTTTTGAAATGTATTCATATCTTTATCAGTCATGACATGCTAGCACTTAGCAGTAGCCTTTTCAATTACTATGCATGGTAATGGTCGTACATCAGTAGTAATGAGAGGACAGAGTATAAGGTGACATATACCTTTAAATTGCATAGTCACAGGTGTACTTTTATCTTATACCCCATGGCATGTGGTGTCTACAATGCTGTGCTGTATTTTCTTCTCATTCATGCCATTTTACGGTACAGTGTTAAAAAAAATAACTATTACTTATCTGTATGCAACATAACCAGAAAGATCTTTGAATATTATATTGGGTGATATCAGTGGAGGGAGTCATGCATGAAATCGAGAAAAAAATAAAAAATACTGTAATGGAGGTTGGACTTTGCTCTGTGAGTGAAAAAATGTGCCATCAATGGCAAACAGCAGCTTGACTTATGTGTGAGGCCCCCATCTATTACCCTTGAGTAACATTAGTAAGGGATTCAGTAGCATTATGTGGCTGGATCTTTAATTAAATATTTGTAAACTGTTTTAGTAATAAGATGGGGTGAAAAATAAATTATATAGTAATATATAATAATATATAATATGTTAATAATATACAAATATAATAAGTTAACAAAATGTTGTGATGTATATTAAAACTGCAGCTGTATACTGTAGTAGTTGGCGTAGGCAGTGAAGAGATGCATGTTGGGTGCCCAGTCATCAACTGTAAGTTACAGTAGAGAGAGAGAGAGAGAGAGAGAATATGTATTTGTTTTGCAGGTGGAAGAGCAGGAGCCCCTTTTCCATCACAACCTAGTAATGGCAGTCACTGAGCAGACAATATGCAGTGTAAAGAAAAAGGCAACAAGAAATATCAAAATATATATACTGTAGTAAGATGTACATACAGAACAGTGACAGCTTTGGCAGTTAAATGCAGTGGACTTAATACTGGTCAGTGTTATGCTCCAGACGATTTTCAAATGTGTGAACATCATGCCTGTGCAGTGCTTCTTTACTTGGTTGTTCTAGTGTTTTGTTTAGAAGTGTTTCACTGATGTCCTTCATGGATGCATCTGCAGTCATAACAAATGGGTTGTCCTGTCGTCAGGCAGCCCTTCGGTCGGCCGGATTCCAAAGTCTGGGTCTGGCTTCGGCTGATGTCGCACTTCACCCGACGTCATCTCTGCTGGTCTTCGGGTATAAAGGCATCAGCCGACGCCATTTTCTTCAGTCTTTCTTGCCGCGTGGCGCCCGAAGCAGAAGCTGTTCGCAAGTGCCGGTCGGTCAGATCCAGAGATTCCTACTACCGAATACTACTTCGAAGACTTCTAAAAAGCTAAGTACCCCGTTGGGGACTCTTTCTTGCCTCAGCCGATGTCAGAAAAAGTAAATAATTGCTTAACTTGTGGGAAACAAATACCTCATAAAGATTTCCACTCTTACTGCCTACCTTGTTTAGGCCCAGACCACGACGTAGCTGCCTGTTTAGCCTGTTCTTCCTTCAACCGACGAACGCTTAGGCGTCGGTCGGAGTTTGCTGAACAGTTTTTCGGCTCAGATTTTGCGTACATTATGCCGTCGGATCATCCGACAACACAAATAATTAAAAAACGCAAAGAAGAAGACCGACACTCGCGGTCCGCGGTTTCGGCCGAAACCACGGATAAGCAAACCGCGAGTGTCTCGGTTTCGGCCGAAACCGAGAAAACCGGTCAAATCTCAGCCGAATCCATGACTACTACCGAGGCTCCTGCAACTTTAGTTGAATCGGCCTCTGAAACTTTACCTACTACTGTGGCCTCTAGTGAGTTATCAGACACCATCCCTTTGGATGTTTCTACCCCAGCACGTGGTGCTGCTAGGCCTCCTGCAGCCATGTCTATCAAGGCCTTTGCCAGGGCCAAAGCAGCCAAAACTGTTAAAACAGTTTCTGCTAAGGCCCCCTCACACAGACACCCTTCAAGCTCTCAAATGCTTACTCTGGCAGAGGATTTGATTTCCTTAATTAGGGGATCCCAATCACACACAGACAGGGCCTCTCAGCCTCCTGAAAAGAGACCTAGGACAGAGCCACCCCAGCAGGAGTGCTCTGATGATCCTTCGGAGGACTCAGACACTACAGACCAGCCAGAGGCTCCTTTGTCCACTTATGAAGACTCCGATGCTGACGAATCCATTCCATCGGCCTCTCCTCCAGAGGAATTCTCTTTTGGGGAAACCTTACATGCCATGAGAGAGCAATTCCAATGGCAAGAACAAGATTTCTCAGACTCAAGAAAAAGGCTTAGAACCTTTCTGCACCTTCCACAACATAGGCCCTTAGCTATTCCTCCAGTTTTGCCTGTTGTGGATGATGCTTTTAATGATGTTTGCACTGCTCCTGATACCTTACCACCAGCCCCTGCCAAACCTGACAGATTTTACAGGGTGCCTAACACTCAACACCACCTTTTTAGGGCCCCACTTGCAGATCCTGAGACTATAGCCCAGGGCCCTAAGGCAGTAAATTCTACTTCTACTAAAAACCCCCTCCCTTCTGAAAGGGAAGCCAGGTCATTAGACAGATGGGGCAAAAAAGTTTACACATCTGCCACTCTCTCAGCTAGAGCTTTAAACTGTCAGTTTCACATGATCCAATACCAAGAGTTTATGCTTGATCAGTTGACTAAGAAACTTTCTTCGGAAGAACCCTTAGATAAGAAATATGTTTTAGAAATGGTGAATAACATACAGCAGGTTAGTAACCATTCTTTGAAATGTGGCTATGATGCACTGGAGGCTTCATTTAGATCAGCCATGACTGGCACAGTGATAAGAAGGCATGCATGGTTGAAAGAGCAGGTCCTGCCGGATCATGTAAAAGCAAAGCTGTTAGATGCTCCTATGGATAAGGACAGTCTATTTGGTACCTCTGCTCAACAAGTAATGAAGAAAATGGAAGAAAAGGCAAAATCTGTACAAACAGTTAAAGATTTCTTACAGGTTCAGCCCCCTCGGTTTAGCAGAAATTGGCCTGCCAAAAATTGGTCCTTTCCAGACTCCTCAAAGACCCAAAGAGGCAGGTATAGACGCTCTAGAGGCAGAAACCAATCCAGAGGAAGTGCCTACAGAGGACGACAGTGGCAAGGTAATAACCAGCGAGGCTCTGACACAACCACTGCCACTGCAACAGGACAATCACAGTGACTTGGCCCTGACTCCGCCTACCAGAGAGCAAATAGCAGCACCTTTAGGCGGAAAGTTAGCCTTATTTTCACAAAACTGGCACTATATCACAAAAGACAAGTGGATTTTAAAAACCATAGACCAAGGCTACAGGTTCCACTTCCACACCTTACCAGTAAAAAGAGGAATGCCAAATTTACCTCCATCTCAAAAAACAGAAGCTCTAAACCAGGTAACTCAGCTAACCAACATGAGAGCTGTGGAGAGAGTACCAGTAAATCAACAAGGCAAAGGATTTTACTCCAGACTCTTCCTAGTCCCAAGAAAAGAAAAAACTTGGAGACCCATTCTCGATCTGTCCGTCTTAAACACATACATCATCGTTCCAAGATTCAAAATGCTGACCTTACAGCAACTTCTTCCCATGCTGGGCAAGGAGTGTTGGCTGGTGACTCTAGATCTCAAGGAGGCATACCTGCACGTCCCCATACGACCAATTTGCAGAAGATACCTCAGATTCCTTGCAGGATCAGAGCATTATCAATTCTCAGCATTGCCCTTTGGCTTATCTACTGCCCAGAGTATTCACAAAATGCCTGGCATCAGTAATCGCTCATTGCAGGCTCCAAGGAATCCAAATCTATCCATACCTGGACGACTGCCTGTTACAAGCGGACAACAAAGACAAGCTGACAACAGATTTACAAAGGGTCATTTGCTTGCTACAAGCCCTGGGATACACAGTCAATTTAAAAAAGTCAAGGCTAATCCCATCCCAGACAAGAACATTCTTGGGTGCAGAATTGGACACAGTAAAACAAATGGCATTCCTGACTGCAGAAAAACAAGAACAACTTCCTCTTTACTTCTTGGCATTAACAAAGCAGAACAAATTAACAGCAAGAAAAGTACTGCAGGCCTTGGGATTCATGGCATCATGCATAATCCTGATTCCTCATGCCAGACTGCATATGAGAAAGCTACAGTGGTACCTAAAAAACTTATGGTCTCAACACAGACACAGCTTAGAAACCGAAATCCCACTAATCCCATGCCTGAAACAAGAATTCCTATGGTGGGCTCAAGCATGCCAGGCAAACCTAGGCTTGCCCTTCCGCAAAGGTCAAGCGACCCAGACCATCACAATGGACGCCTCAGACCTAGGCTGGGGAGCACACATGTTGGACAAATGCATACAAGGATTGTGGACTCCAGACCAACTGCACCTGCACATAAACCAAAAAGAAATGCTGGCAGTACAACTAGCAATCCAGAAATTCAAGCCTTTCCTCAAGGAAGGCCATTTATTGATAAGGACAGACAACACCACAGTCATGTGGTACATCAACAAGCAAGGGGGCACTCATTCTTACCCCCTATGCAGAATGACTCTGGACCTTTGGAACATGGCTCTGAGCTACAACATCCAGTTACAGGCAACTTTTGTGCCAGGAAAAGAAAATACCCTAGCAGATATGTTAAGCAGAACCACCTCGGATGCTCACGAATGGATGCTGCACCCGGACATCTTTAAGGCCATCACAAGAAAATGGGGAATGCCACAAATAGACCTGTTCGCATCCCCACTCAACCATCAGCTCAGGAAATTCTGCACAAGGACGTGTCACCCTCTTGCATGGAAGGTGGACTCCCTTTCCTTCAGTTGGAAAGGCCTGACAGCATATGCATTCCCACCTCTTCCTCTGATGCACAAGGTACTTCTGAAAATCAAAGAGGAACAACCAAGGATAATTCTGATAGCTCCGAACTGGCCAAGACAACACTGGTATCCCTTGCTGAGGAGCATGTCTCAGGGAGAATGTGGTCAATACCCCTGATGCCTTTGATGTTAACTCAGAACAACTACAACATCCTGCATCCAAACCTAAGAACCTTACAACTAACTGCCTGGAACATCACTTAAGAGCAACTAACCCAGACTTATCCCAAAGGGTTAAAGACATTATACTTGAAGCCCGCAGACCTTCAACAAGAAGGAACTATGCAGGAAAATGGAAAAGGTTTGCCACTTGGACTGCTGAAAGAGGAAAAGATGTGTCAAACATAGACATTGCTAACATCCTGGAGTACTTGGCAGAGCTTCTACACACAGGTCTGTCCTATTCCTCCATCAAGATACATGCTTCAGCTATTTCTGCAGAATACAGCTTTGATCCACCTGTCTTCTCACCCTCTACTCAGGCAATTCCTCAGAGGTATCAAGAATGTAAAACCTCCTAGGAAACCACCACTACCAGCATGGGACTTAAATTTTGTACTAGAAAAATTGACACTCCCACCATTTGAACCAGCAGGAACAGCAGATCTGCAACACCTATCATGGAAAACTGCTTTCCTTCTGGCAATTACTTCAGCAAGAAGGGTTTCAGAACTCCAGGCCTTAATGGCAGTACAACCCTTCCTGATCTTCCATCAAGATAGAGTCTCCATGAGAACTAATCCTACATTTATGCCAAAGGTGGTATCCAGAGTGTCCTTAAACCAGGCAATCCACCTGCCTACCTTCTTTCCCAAACCCACAGAACAGGGGGGAAAGGCTACTGCATACTTTGGATGTACATAGACAGTTACGCTGCTACCTGGACAGAACCAAAGGTAACAGAAAAACCGACCAGCTGTTAGTGGCCTATGCACCAGGAAGGGAAGGAAAAGCAATTTCCAAACAAACAATCTCCAAATGGATAGGAAATTGCATAAGATTCTGTTACTCCTACCATGGAAAACCAATGCCACAGAACATAAGACCTCACTCTACAAGGGCTACAGCCACTACCACAGCTTTCCTACGAGGAGTGGCAACCAAGGACATTATTGAGGCGGCTACTTGGACCTCCGTGCATACATTTGCCAAGCATTACAATTTACCTCTATATTCTAGATCCCGAGCAGGGTTTGCCACTGCTGTACTGCAAGGGATCCTAACTACACCATAATTCTTTTTCTTCCTCCACCCCTAGTTTAGCTATGGTATTCTACCCATTTGTTATGACTGCAGATGCATCCATGAAGGACATAGTACAGTTTTGTACCTACCATAAATGTAGATGTCCGAACTGGATAGCATCTGCAGTCAGGATTACCCACCCTCCTTCCCCTCTGTGGTGCTCCTAGGGTATTTACACTCCTAATAGCTAGCTGGGGGGGAGTCTCTTATGGTGTATTTGTTTGTATATATGTACATACATGCTTATTTTATCCAAATTTAGCCTTCCAAGAGGGCAACTGGCATCTGGGGCAAGAAACACTGAAGAAAATGGCGTCGGCTGATGCCTTTATACCCGAAGACCAGCAGAGATGACGTCGGGTGAAGTGCGACATCAGCCGAAGCCGGACCCAGACTTTGGAATCCGGCCGACCGAAGGGCTGCCTGACGACAGGACAACCCATTTGTTATGACTGCAGATGCTATCCAGTTCGGACATCTACATTTATGGTAGGTACAAAACTGTACTTTATCACACCAGCTTCCAACATACCTACAAAAAATGAAGTGGACTTGTCTTACTTGCAGTTAGGCATCTTCTGGACTTAAATTTTAGGCTACTCACCTAGTGAATTGCATAAAAAAATGAGGGGTGTTATTACTCCAAATATTTCCTAGTTCAAAAAAGGGAAAACTGGTAGAAACCCATGCATAAAGACAGAGAAGTTCCACCACAAAGGGTTTTAACCTTTTTGATCCAGGATGCTTACTTGGTGACAGTAAAGATGCAGGATGCTCATCATGCATAAGCCTTGCTCACAGGGACGATGGGACAGATGTTCTTTCTGTTTCACTATTTGCATTCCTGATTATTGGGATTTCCTGCCTTGAACGCCCCTAGCTGGCCCGACTACCAGAGAAATATCTTTCCGGCTCCCAGGTTGGCAGATGTCCTGACTAATGTCAGTATGTTCAGGTATAAAGGTAGCCAGCCTGTGTCATGATCCCAGTCTTTCCTTGCCGCAGAGTCTGAAGCTGTATTCAAGTGCATCGGTCAGTCTGCACCTGAGAGAAGTGTCGTTGGACAAGGGAAGTACCGTGTTGGGCAACTCTTTCTTTCCTTTGCTCATGTCAGATAAAGTAAACTGTCCCCGTTGAGGAAAGCAGATCCCACACAGAGACTTTCATTCCTTTTATATTATATGCCTAGGCCCAGATCATGACATTGTTGGTTGTCAGTTTTGTGGTGCGTGTTTCAATAATAGTACTATAAAGTGTAGGGCAGAATTTCTTGCTAAATTCCTTAGCCAGCAATCTTTTCATTCACCTTCCATGGCATCCATCAATCTTACCAAATCCAATCTACTTAAGTGAAAGAAAGAAAAGAAACAAAATTATAAGTCTTCTGACGACACACAGTCACCACCTGCTTCTCCCTCCAGGCTTGTGATTGACTAAGGTGAGGTGTTTTTGCAGTCCCCTTCCTTTTCTGATCTGGTAACTCAGGCCTCTGTTGAGACCCTTTAGGAGTCTGACATGCTGTTGGCACTGACATTGGTTCATCGGTCAGGTCCAGAGCCACTCTGCAGGCCTTGGCTACCAGGGAGTGTGTTCTGCCCAGAGATTCTGCAAACAGGCCTTGGCCTATGCCAGCTCCGGCACATTTACTTCAATTGTGGGAGACAGGCGTCAGGGTGTCAGACTCCCTTAGGTCTTAGCCACTCCTAAGAAAGCGTCTCTCCCTAGAACTTCAGTCAGGCCCTATGGCTCCACTTCTCAGGGGTCACAGCAGGATTTAATCAGGTTAGCAGAGGACCTGCTCTCCATTGTCAGATTTAGGGAAGACCCAGGGATTACTTCTCATAGGAAAAGAAAAAAAATATGATCCTGAAGTAATTTCCCTGGATCCCATCCCTTCTGAGGAAGACTCTGTATTGGAGGACTCTGGGTCAGAGGAGGGCCCCTCCTTTACTTCCCATGAGGACTCAGACTCTGAGGAAATCCTGTCTTCAGACTCACCTCCTGAAGATTTCACTTTTGGAGACACCCTCCATGCCATGAGGCAACATTTTCAGTGGGAAGCTCAGGACTACACACAGACAAAAAAGAGAGGGAATTTCTGGACTTAACTTGAACATAAGCCACTGGCTATTCCCCCCATTTTGGAAATAGTGGAAGATGTCTTCCAGGAATCTTCCTTTAAACCTGACTCCCTCCCACCTGCCCCACATAAGCTAAACAGGTTTTACAGGGTCCAGGATTCCCATAAGCATATCTTCAGAAACCCTACTGCTGACGCTGAAGTTATCACTCCAGGACCAAAAGGAATCCGAGGCATTTCCTCTAAACCTGCTTCCTACAGACAAAGAGAGCAGGGCTCTAGACAGGTTTGTCTGGAAGGTTTATGCATCCACCACCCTTGCCACGAGTTCCCTGAATTGTCAATTTCATATGATTAAATACCAACAGATAATACTAGAAGAGCTAAAACAAAAGGTCTCTACCCTTGAAGACAAAACCCTCAAAAAAGAATTGACTGACCTCTGTTATTCCAGTGCTCAGATAGTTAAACATTCCCTCCATTGTGGCTGTGATGCCATGGAAGCATCTTGCAGAGCAGCTACTACTGGATCTGTTATTAGGAGACATGCTTGGCTCTGAGAACAAACTATTTGAAACATGTCAAGTCTAGCCTGTTGGATGCCCCCCTTGACAAGGAGGTTCTATTCGGGCCCAAGGCAGAAGAATTCCTTAAAAAGATGGAAGATAAGGCTAAGTCAATGCATACAGTAAAAGATTTCCTCCAGGTACAACCACCCAGCCTAGGAGTATGCAGAGGAAACCTCAAAGGGATAGGTCACTCAGACAGAGGCATCAGTCTCCTAGACAAGGGAGTTCTAGATCCCAAGCCACATGCAGAGAGCAACAATGACTCAACCACCTCCTCAAACCAAGGAGGAAGGCTGTCTCTTTTCAAACATATCTGGACCCTCATTAGCTCAGACAGATGGGTTCTAGACATTCTTGCAAATGACTACAGACTCACTTTCACAGACCATTTAAAATACTCAAGTTATCTAGACGTCCCCCAAATTCAAAAAACAAGAGGCTTTGGCTCAAAAGCAGATACTGTGTTCACAAGGAGCAGTAGAACCAGTTGTCATTGCCCAGCAGGGAAAAGCATTCTATTCCAGGCTCTTCCTGGTCCCCAGAAAGGAAGGCTGTTGGTGCCCCATTTTGGATCTGTCCAACCTCAATCAGTTCGTCTTGGTGCCAAAGTTCAAAATATTAACCCTCCAAAAACTGCTGCTGATGATACCCCCATGCCTTCATGGTCTCTCTAGATCTAAAAGATGCTTATCGGCACATCCCTATTCAGGAGTCACATAAAAATTTCTTAGTTTCAGGGCAGGATCCAGTCATTATCAATTTTCTGCACTGCCCTTTGGCTTGTCTACAGCACCAAGAGTGTTCACGAAGTGCCTAGCACCAGCACTAGCCTTCTGCAGGACCAGGGGGATTTAATGTCTATCCTTACCTGGACGACTACCTCGTACAGGTCAGAGATCAGGCCAAGCTGCTCAAGGACCTCAAATTCACCCAGGATCTCCTTTCCTTACTGGTGTTCATAGTGAACCTACAGAAATCCCACATTTCACCAACAAAAAAGATTGTCTTCCTGGGAGCACTTCTGGATTCCTCTCTCCAAAAGGCTTTCCTCCCTCCAGAAAAGATCTCCTTCCTGACAGATTTCTTCCACAGGATCCAATTGAGAAGTTGCATCAAAGTAAGGGAATTTCTTCAAGCCCTGGGATACATGACTTCGTACATCCTCATGGTTCCCCTTGCCAGACTACACATGAGGAAGCTCCATTGGTACCTGAAGAATGTCTAGTGCCAGAGCTCACAGTCCCTAGAGACCAAGATCCCCCTGATACCCTGCCTCAAAACAGAGTTAGCATGGTGGGTGCATGCTTGTCCCAAAATCAGGGTCTCCCATTGAAAATCTTCCCTCAAGCTCAAACCCTAACCACAGATGCTTCAGATACAGTACGAGGACCTCATTTCCCGAACCTTGAAACCCAGGGGAAGTGGGACGCCGGATCCATGGACAGAGACATCAACTGGAAGGAACTCATGGCAGTATTAAAAGGCCTATTAGCCTTCAAGGAAAAATGGACCCCAGGTGTCATATTAATCAAGACAGACAATATCACAGTTTTGTGACACATAGACAGGGAAGGACACATTCTTACACCCTGTGCTGTCTAGCAATGCAAATTTGTGAAACAGCTCAGTCTATGTCATTGCACCTGATAGCACAGTACCTTCCAGTAGTTCAAAATGCTCTGGCAAATCATCTCAGCAGAAATTTGATGGACCCTCATGAATGGCATCTACACCCAAAAATCTTCCAGTCCATAACCCAAACATGAGGAATTTCACAGGTGGACTTCATTGCATCCAAAGAGAATGCACACCTGCAAAAATTCTGTACCAGGAGCAAACAGGAGACAGCTTGGAAAACAGATGCCTTCTCCTTCCCTTGGACAAAAAATTTAATTTATGCATTTCCCGCCATACCCCTTCTTCATCGGGTTCTTCTTAAGATAAGAGACGAGAGCCCAAGAGCAATTCTTATAGCTGTGGACTGGCCCAGGCAGCATTGGTACCCCCTCCTCCTTGAACTCACCAAACAGCACCCATGGCAACTCTCTCAGAGAATAGATCTCCTCACCCAGAAAGATGGAAACATTGTACACCCCAATCTGTTAGCCTAAGTAAGCAGGTGGTATACATCCTTAAAGAATCTAGAAGGTATAGCACCAGGAAATCCTACTTAACTAAGTAGAAAAGATTTTTATTTGGTGCAAAGATCACCACCAAGATCTGAAATCACCAGAAGTTTCCAGCATCCTGGAATACCTGACTGGCCTGCTTAATCAGGGACTAACTCGTTCTCCCATTAAAATCCATGCTTCTGCCATCTCTGCATATGTGCCCTGTTACCGTCCCCTTTTCTCCCATCTACTGTTAAAGCAATTTCTAGACCACCCAGAAGGAAACTTATTCCTTTTTGGGACCTTAATTTTGTGCTAGAGGAACTGACCTTGCCCCCCTTTGAGCCAGCAGCTTATGCAGACCTAAAATTCCTGACATGAAAAACAGTTCTTTTGGCTGTCACCTAAGCCAGGGGCGTTTCTGAGATGCAGGCCCTCTTGGCAGTGGAACCTTTCCTTATCTACAGGGATAGGTTCTGTCTCAGAACCAGTCTGTCCTTTATGCCTTAAAGTGGTTACTGACACCTCTTTGAATTAGGCCATCCATCTCCCTACCTTCTTCCCTAATCCACAAAACAAAGGGGAGAGAAGGGAGAGAATTCTGCATTCCTTGGATGTGCACAGACAACTATGTTTCTATCTGGACAAGACAAAATCTTTGAGAAAGACTGATCAGCTTTTCATTACCTTTGCCTCTGGAAAAGAAGGCAAGCCTGTCTCTAAGCAAACTGTTTCCAAATGGATTTCCCACTGCATTTGCTTTTGTTACAGGTCACATGGCAAAGTGCCACCAGTAGGGATACAATCTCATTCCACCAGGGCAACTGCTACTTCCACGGCCTTTCTAGAGGTGTCCCCACTAAGGATATCTTGGAGGCTGCCACCTGGTCTTCAGTGCATACCTTCACCAAGCTTTATCACCTGGCATCCTTCTCCAGGTCTAGAGCTGGCTTTGCCACTGCTGTCCTGTAGGGCATCCTCTCTTCCCATTAGGCACCCTCCTCCCTCCTTTCAGCTTTGGGAATCTTCCCAATAGTCAGGACTGCAACAGTGAAACATAAAAAACATAGTACAGTTGTGCACACTTGCCATAAATTTAGATGTTCAAGTGTATTCACTGTTGCACTCTTATTTCTCTCCCACCAAGCCCCCCAGCCTACAATGTAGGTTGATGCTGTTTTGCTACTCAGCCAAGGGACCCCTCCTTGGTTCCCTTCCTTTGTCAGGTTTTCCTTTGGATACCTCCTATCTGCTTAGGGCTCCTCCTAACTGATGGCAACAAAATGCTGGTATCATGATGCAGGCTGGATACCTTTATACCCAAACGTACTAACGTCGGTCAGGGCATCCGCCAGCCTGGGAGATGGAAAGAAATTTCTCTGGTAGTCAGGCTAGCTGAGGACTTTCACTGTAGGAAATCCCGACAGTCAGGACTGCAACAATAAAAACACTCAAACATCTGCATTTATGGTAAGTGTACACAACTGTACTCAGATTCCAGGTGTGTACTTGGGGGTTTTCATGAAGTGGTTCACATAGTCTTGGGTTTCCACACTTATGTTTATTTGAGTCACATCTATTCAAGGTCTTCTTCTAGTCATCTAACATTCTCCATTGTTTTCAAAAAGGTATTGCCATCAGCCTCCAGAAATGACATCTCCACCTCTACTGTTCTTTGGGCTGCATTTGATGCCATGATAACTGTTATCTCTTCCTCAGAGTAGTGTGCAAATGATTGACTTATTTTTTCCTTCAAATTACTCAATAGAGACACTTCAGTGTAAGAATGCATGCGATGTTGTCAATCTCATCCTTATTCTCACAGTTGGGGTCTGATCCAATCCACTGGATCAGTCTCTGCCTGTTTGTAGCTGGAGGACTTTAACCAAGCTCGTGGGCTAGTACCCTTCCCATGATGCATTTGGATAATACCCCAGATCTCATTTGCAGCACTGCTTGGAGGACGTTGATCAGCTCTGGGCTAAATGACGCGAGCTGGAAAAAAGGCCGACTCGGTTCCGAGGTCGGAACCAAATCCCAAGAGTAATGAATAAACGAAGATAAAACAACACGGATGGAGCATTATGGTAAGACATAACTTCTTTTTTTTGTTGTTTAAAAAAAAAAATAATAAGTTTCTTGTCATTTCCTGATGTGCTTGTTGTCTTCATAGTTAAGCAGTGTTTCTTACTTAGTTAAATTTGGTGTGGTTTTATTGCCTAAGTTGTTGTTGTTATTGATTGATTCTTACATATCCACTTGGCTTTAAAAAGTGCTCTAAATGTGATAAAAAGATGCTGATAAGTGACTTTCATTCACTTTGCAGTTACTATCTTAGACCACGTCACCTTCAGGAAGACTGTTCTATCTGCCATGGATTTAAACAGCAGGCATGGCTAGAACGTAAAAATAAACTTATTTCAAAAGGTCTTCTTCCATCTCCTTTTTCAGAAGCTCTTTCTTCTGCAGATAAATTACCAAAAAGGCTTTCTGAAAAATCATTGGAGCAGTCAAAAAAAGTACCTAAATTGTCGGCTCTGAAAGTAACCTCTGCTTCGACAACTTTAATCGGATCCGAGTCACATCAGACAGTTCATAGAAACCTACAAAAGCTTTATCAGTGGAATCTGTAACCTCCAAACCACCTTCTACTATTCTCGCTACATCAAGGTCCCCAGGTCTCTGCTCTCACTCTACCAGATCCCTCTCGGATGATGATGTGGATAGGGTGGTGCATAGACTATTGAAGATGCCTGCCTTGGCCAAGCTCATCCTGGATCCAAGCCCAAAGTAGTCGGAGCAAACCCACAGGGCGCCTATTCCTCCTCCGACCTGATCTTCCACTTCAAAGCAAGAAGCTTCTGAAATCCAGCTTGTGTCAGTGTTGGCTCTGAGATGATCTATTTCTTTGGATGCAATGTTGACTCTGAGTGTCTCCACTTCTTCGGATCAGGAGAACTCTAGGATCCAACACTCTCCACTCCAGTCCTTGGAGCAGATTCGGATCTCCCTGGATCTGACTCTGCCTCTCTGGGCATTGGCACGGATGAGTTCAGATCCTACTAATGCCTCAGAGTAGCACTTCTCTGCTCCAGAGGCGCCTTTGGTTCAGACAACTTTTTTTCTGTTCTGGAGGGCTCTTTGGAGCTAAGCCAGACTGCTTTTGAGGCTATGGAGAAAGTTGTGACTTCTTCATAATCAACTGCACAAGCTACTTCAGAACTTCTTTCTCCTTCACAGGTGTCTCAATCTCATCACTCCCTTCCACATGACCGTAAAGATCCCAGGCCGCAGGAAACTCCCAAAGGGGTTCCCACCTCTTCTGAAACTTTTTCAGAATACCCCTCCGAAGAAGTCCCTTGGAAGAGAACCTGCAAGAGGAAGCACCTGGACTCTCCTGAGGAGTCTGTCACAGACCTGGGTGACTCAGAAGGATCCCACGCTCACCCACTGAGGAGGTCTCATTTGGAGAGATCATGAAAATTCTGAAACAAATGGGTGATTGGCAGCCCTTCTGCTGAAGAGTCAGTCTAGTTGAAGGTCTTTGGATCTCACCCTTCAACCACCTGGGTGACTGCCTTTTGATGAGCTTATAGACCTGCTTTCCTGGAAGGCGTGAGAGACCCTGGGTACCATAGAGCCCACTCCTCGGAGGCTGAATAAGTATATCACCTCCCCGAATGACAAGAAGTTTTGGACAAAAAGTGTAGCAGTGGATGGCATGGTTGTTGCAGTGGCCACTAAGAAAGAACTTTCTGAGACTAGTTGTTCTATCCACCCTCCTAATAAGGATTCTAGGATGATGGATAGATGTGGAAAGCATGTGTTCTTGTCAGCAACTTTTTCTCTTCAATTGCTGAGTTATCTTAGCCACTTTACCAGGCAGAGAGATCTGATCAAGGAGCTGTCAGATTCTTTCCAAGAACAGTTGCTGATGTGGTCAATGAGAAAGTCAGTGCACAGCTAGGCACCCTCAGTGCAGTAGCAAACTTCTTCATGAGGCTTATATTATATTCTGCAGATGGAGCGGGTAGGATTGCAGGTTCTGGCATCTCTATCAGGAGGCAGGCCTGGATGTGCCTCTGCGACTTTGCAGAACCTTTCAGATCTTCCCTTAAAGCCCCATTTGATGGCTCACCCCTTTTTGGGCCTAAAGTAACAGAAATGCTCACCAGGTGCGAAAAAGAGGTGAAGACTTTGTCTGCCATTGGAGTACATTTTTCTGCTCCTACCTGACCCTTCCCCAAAGGTCAGAGAGGAACCAGAAAGATGTGGTTCAGGAGACCCCAAAGATCTTACCAAGACACGCAAGGTGAAATTTCTCCTCGAAGCAGAGGGGGGAACAATAATGGAAGACTCTACCCTTGTGGCAGAGGAGGTCCACAGAATCAGGGCTCCAGAGATACTTTTTTGGCAGACCCTTTCAGCGCTCCTAAAGGAGTACCCGATTGTCCACCTCTGGAGGCAGTCGGTGGCATTTGTCCTTGCACCTAGCAACCTGGCAAAACATAACCACAGCCAAATGGGTGCTGGATATAATTTCCAAAGGATATATAATTCCCTTTTCTTTCCCTGCCCCTGTCAGAAAATGAGTTCCAGATGTTCCACCCAGTCAGCAGGAACAAGCAACATTAGAGGTTCAAAAGTTGCAAAGCAAAAGAGTCATCCAAGAAGTCCCCACAGACCAGAGAGGATCCGGAACTTACTCAAGATTTTTTTTAGTTCCAAGGAAAACAGGGGACTGGAGACCCATTTTAGATCTCAACAATTTAAAGAAGTCTGTAAAAAAGACAAAGTTCCAGATGGTAACACTACAGTCGATACTTCCATTTCTGGAAAAAGACAGTTGGATGTGCTCTATAGACCTGCAAGATGCGTACTACCATATATTAATGGAAAGATGATCAAGAAGGTACTTGCAATTTTGGCTAGGAGACAGTCATTATCAGTTCTGAGTCCTGACTTTGATCTCACCATAGTCCCCAGGGTGTTCACCAAATGTGTTGCAGTGATAGCAGCTCACCTGAGGCACCGAGGATTTCGAGTGTTTCCCTATCTAGATGACTGGCTCATCACCACCCCAACCAAGCATCTACTGTTACAAGCCAGGGACTACACCATTCAAACTTGCACCTCCCTAGGCATTACGATAAACTTCGAAAAATCTGTTATAGAACCATGTCAAAGCTTGTTTAAATGCTTAACCTTTACTGGAGCAGAATTAGACACCACTTCTTTGATTGCAAAACTTCCCCAAGAAAGAGTGCAAGATCTTTGCTACCACATTCGACACCTAATCCAAAAATCCTGCCCAACAGCAAAACAAATTCTACAAATATTAGGGAAGCTGGCAGCTTCAATAGTCCTTGTCCTCCTTACATGTCTCCACATGAGGATATTACAATGGCTGCAATCAACTCAATGTTTTTTTCTGGAATCTCCCATGTCTTGCAAGATTCTGATTACAAACACATGCAAAAAAGACCTCCAGTGGTGGATCCATTCCCCTGTAGTCTGTAAGGGATGACCATTCGTTCCATCCCAACCAGTAGCGACTGTAACCACGGATGCTTCCCAGATAGGGGGGGGCATTATCTGGGAAAGACAGTCCAAGATATCTGGCAAGATCATGAGGGTCATCTACACATAAATGTCCTAGAAATGAGAGCTGTGCTTCTAGCATTGCAAGCATTTCAGGACTCTATTCTTCTAGGAACGATAGCAGTCCAGTCGGACATATCCATAGTGTGGTACATACACAAGCAAGGAGAAATCATTTCTTACCCTCTGTGTCAAGAAGCATTAAGAGTTTGGCAATGGGTGACAAACTCCATCCACTTTCTAGTTGTGATGCATATCCCAAGGTAATCCACTGTGATTGCAAACAGATTGAGCAGAGCCATTATTTGGCCACATGAGTTGGTCCCTCAATCAGAAAGTAGCAGAGACTATTTTCCAAAAGTGGGGCCAGCCTTGCTGCAATCTATTTGCCTCCCCAACCAGTGCCAAATGCAGCAACTACTTTGCCCTGATCCCTCCCAAGGGGGAGTCATCGAAGGATGCACTTGTTCACGATTGGCCTCCGGGACTTCTGTATGCCTTTCCTCCTGTTCCCTTGATTCCCAAATTGTTACAGAAGGTAAACATGTTGGAGACCACCATAATCCTCATTGCCCCTCATTGACCTCAACAGATTTGGTTCCTCTTTCTAGAGCCTCATCTTCTGGAAGAACCATGGATTCTGGATCCAACTCTGGACCTGTTGACACACCCATCAGGAATGGTTCACCCCAACCTTCAAAAACTCAAATTGACAGTTTGGCTGCTCCAATTCCCTTAAATGCCAGGTTTCCCTTTTTGTCTTCTCCAGTGAAGAAAATTGTACTATCTTTTCACAAATCCTCCACATGAAAACTGTACGCCAGCAAGTGGAAAAGATTCGTTGTTTGGGCTGAAGGTCAACAATTAGACCCCTTTTCTGCTCCAATCAGTACAATCTTGGAAGTTCTTACAGAACTCTTCCATAAGGGTGCAGCTGCTTCCACTATCAGAGTTTCTTTAGCTGCAATTTCAAATTTTCATATAGGCCAAAATGACTCTCCCATTATGTCACACAGACTTTGCAAAGCCTTTTTGAAGGGTGTATTATTAAGACCCCCCCATACAAGAACCCTGCTCCTCCTTGGGACCTTAATTTGATTCTTACTCATTTAGTTTCCACTCTCTTTGAACCTTCAGCAACTTCTGATTTAAAATTCTTGACCTGGAAAGCCTTATTCCTAATAGTAATATTGTCAGCCAGGAGGGTCTGAGAGTTACAAGCTCTCTCTATAAACCCTCCAGACCTCATTTCCACAAAGACAGAGTGTCCTTATGAGCAAATCCTACCTTTCTCCCCAAAGTGATTTCAGAATCAAATTTGAACCAGTCTATTGAGGCTGCCAGTTTTCTTCCCTAACTATCAAAACAAAGGATAATATACCTTGCTTTTTGCTTGATGTACACCGACAATTAAGATTTTATTTACAAAGAACTTCTGATTTCAGGAAATCTGACCAATTGTTTATATCCTATTCAGACACCCAAAAAGGCCTTCCAGTAATGAAGATTACCTTGTGAAGCTGGATATGCCAGTGCATTTTCTATGTATACAAATCTAGGAACAAACTAATACCATTTTCAGTCAGAGCTCATACTACCAGATCTATAGCTACGTCTGCAGCATTCCAATCAAGAATGCCATTAGATACTATCTGTGATGTAGCTACGTGGGATAATCTGTATACCTTTATCACTCATTACAAAGTAGACTTGGCCTCCAGGAATAGGGCGGCCTTTGGTTCTATGGTTCTGAGGAATATTCTTCCATGAGCCACCCAAGAGTCAGGTTGCTTGGGACGTGGTTCCCAACTGTGAGAATAAAGATGAGATTGACAACATCACATAAAGAAGTTGTGTACTCACCATAACATTCCATGTGTGTTGTCCATCTCATCCCTTATTCTCACATCCCACCCTCCAACCCCTTACCTTAATCTGGTAGAGCAAGAAGGTAGTCCTTGGAGTAAATTATTAATCAAACCCTTCTTGCTGATTTTGACGTCTTTTTATACTTACTTGTAAGTGATTTACATTATGGCTATATGGTTTGTAAAGGGGAAAACAAGATCTGAGGTATTATCCAGCTACATCATGGGAAGGGTACAAGCCCACGAGCTTGGTTAAAGTCCTCCAGCTAGCAAACAGGCTGAGACTGATCCGATGGATCAGATCAGACCGCAAATATGAGAATAAGGGACGAGATGGAGAACCCACATGGAGCATTATGGTGAGTACTTAACTTCTTTTTCTAAAACTACTGATGTATATTTTCTTCTTTCTTATGCCTTGCAGTGCTAGATTACATATGATCTGGTATATCAGGAAGCTATGGAGTCAGATTATTCATTCATTAGAGTCCATTCTACTTTTTGTGTACAAAATTACTGACGTTTTTTTTGTGGTGGAATTAGCAGATATGACAAACTACTAGGCTTCTCTAGTTTTACCTCTATTCCTTGATTAATAGTGGACAACAAACTCCAGATTTTGCTTAGGGAGCTTATTTTTCAGGACCTAAAATTACAGGATCTGTGACTTCAGCACATAGAAACATCAGTGTGACGGAGGATATAATAGTTAAAGTAGAATTAACAGTTCTCCATCCAGCCTCTTATATCGTGATCATGTTGATTGGAGTAGACACACACACAAAGCACATGGTACACCAGTACCGTGTCATAAAATAGACAAGAAATGTTCTCACTGTAATCCTCCTCACAAACAAGCAGTCAGTTTGGAGTTACTGCTTCAAGTCATTTACATTTCAGGTAAATAAAATACTTTAGAAAACATAGAGTAGAGAAATGTTACTCACTTGCAAGTATAAACTGAACATGAACACATTTTTGGATAGAACAAAGAGATGGAGGGTGTCCAGGACTGTTGCTATGTGTGTCTCATCTGGAAACATCTGCTTCTGGTGTTCTCCAGTTCTTAATGGTTAGTCAAAGGTGGATATTTCCTCCTCCATCAATTGCATGTGACTTGTGTGTACATTTTCTCTAGTCAGTCATTACAAAGCTTCTACCAAAGGTAAAAAGAAAAGAAAAAGGATCTTTAAATGATACCTCCCTGTTACCCAAGACACCCGTGGATTAGTCTTCTAACATAGATCCGAGTGACACCACTTAACCTGAAAAATGTTACCACAACAGGAAGACAAAGACTCGGAGGCTCTAAATAAAAATCTGACTAAGAAGCAGAGACCTCCAAAGCAGACACCCAAGCAACTGCTACCCCAAAACAAAACATGTGCAACACATAGCTCACAAAGCCAGTGTGCCGAACAGTCACAACCCTTAAGGCTAAACAACACACCTGATACACTTGTAATAGGTGAGTCTATCGTCAGGCACACTGACGTCCCGCTCACTAGGCTGAACAAGAAGAAGGTCACGGTGAGCTGCCTGTCGGGCGCTAGGATCCGCCACATAACACAAGCACTCAGGTCACTCCAAGGCAAGTACAAATATGACTCAGTCATTGTCCATGCTGGTGTGAATGACCTGAGATGTACCTCCCTGGACTACATGAAAAGAGACATAGAGGAGCTCTCTGAGCATGAAGCCCAGGCCGTTATGACCCTGACCTTGAGTAGCATCTTACCCTCACCAAGAATGATGCCACAATATGAAGACAAGATGATCAATTTCAACAATTGGCTTAAGTATTGGTGTCATTCAAAAGGGATCCAATGCCTGTCAGCCTGGGATGACATGCTCGACAAGCCACGATGCTTCATTAGGGACGGCTTGCACCTGCCACCCCTGGGCTTTTGGATATTGGCAAAGGCTCTTGCTACCCCCATAGTGCCTTTTTTAGGCAAGGCTCAAAAGACAAACCCACCTCCATAGGTATCACAATGGTAATGCTACTCAACGCCAGAAGTCTAAACCTCAAGATGCACGCACTCAAAACTCTCCTTAGCATGGAAACATCGATATCTGTGCAGTAACAGAAACCTGGTTCAAGGCTCCCGAGAGCACCCCAGCACTACCAGGTTATACCTCATACCATGCTTTTCGGCCCCAAAACTTGGACCGAACCACAAAAGGAGGGGGAGTATCAATATTCGTCAAAGATACTCACACCTCCAGGTTGGTGGCACAGCACGAAGCATCAGAGACTATCCATGTGAAGCTAACAGTGGGTAAAACTGCCTTCCAGTTTATAGCCTACTACAGACCACCCTCCCAAACCCAGGAACCCCACTCGGCCTTCCTGAGAGCACTGGAAAATATGAAGGTCTCCTCAAACACCATTATATTGGATGACTTCAACTACCCAAACATAGACTGGGAGCAGTACTCTAGCTCCAACACCCTAGCTCAAAAGTTCCTAGAATTTATAAACTCAAATGCTATGGAACAACTTGTTACCACTCCCACAAGAGGGGAAAACATACTGGACCGGATCATCACCAACATGGGGACTCTATGCTCCAGACCAGAAGTGTATCCCTCACTGGTAAGATCAGAACATAAACTAATCTCACTGGATATTCACATCCCGACCCCACCCCTTGCCCAGAAAACCACAGTGAAAAACTTCTCTAAAGCAAATTTCACACTCCTCAAAACCGAGGTGGAATCCTTCAAAGCCCCCGGGCCTGTGGAAAATATGGCCCAGACCGCAGAATCCTTTATAAACGCATTGTATGAACACCTTCAGGAATGCATGGATCATGCAATCCCAAATAAAACCAAGACCCAATCCTCCAAAGGCAGAAGTCTTGTCTGGTGGACCCCAGCCATAAACAAACTATACAATAGAAGGAGGAAGCTACTACATGATAGAGCAAAATCCAAAAAAGGGAAGGCATCTCTGATCAGTATTAGCAAAAAACTACGGGCACTCATAAAATCATCTAAGGCCAGCTTCGAGAGAAAAATTGCACAGGACACTAAGGATAATCACAAGGCTTTCTTTAGTTATGTTAGGAACCTGGGTGGGAAATCCCAGATATGCTCAGAAGTAGTCCAAAATGACAAAAAATACACCGAACCCACAGACATTGCCAACATCCTAGCTGACAGGTTCAGTGCAAACTCCCCCCCCTCCCCACCAAAAGGGCAAATATCTATCCCATCAGAGTGTTGCCCCTCTGACATCTCAGATGCTCAGGTAAGAGCCGCCCTCTCCAAAGCAAAAAACACAGCATCAATGGGACCAGACGGTGTCCCGGGCTGCGTCCTACATGAACTCCAAGAAGAGCTAAACCCAAACATAAAACTACTGTTCAGTCTCAGCCTTACTACAGGATATGTACCCAAAGAGTGGCGTACAGCAACACTGGTCCCTCTCCACAAATGTGGTGCCTCAACGGATCCTGGAAACTATTGCCCCATAAGCCTGACTAGCTTGGTCTGCAAAGCTATGGAAAGGATCATCATGGACCTCATAAATAAAGATATTGGGGACCTATAGACACTGGATCCTACCCAGTTCGGCTTTGTTAAGGGCAGATCCTGCCTCATAAACCTGGTCGATTTCTTTGAAACAGTCACCAAGGCCATTGACGAGGGGAAGGTGGTCCACACAGCCTACCTGGACCTCGCAAAAGCCTTCGATACAATACCCCACGCGGGCATTATAGATAAGCTCACCAGCTTAAATATAAACCCCTATGTCACTAGATGGGTTGCAAACTGGCTCAAGGACAGAACCCACATGGTTAGAATTGCTGGAGCCATGTCAGACTCCAAACCGGTTACAAGTGTCGTCCCACAAGGCTCAGTCCTGGGACCTCTCTTGTTCGGTATATATTTCTCGGCGGCACAGGCCAACACGGAAGGACTGCGGCTGACCAAGTTTGCAGATGACTGCAAACTGGGCGCCATAATCGACTCTCCAGCTGACACAAGCATCATCCAAAAGGGCCTCATAGAAATAGACAACTGGTGCCAGAGTCATGGCCTCAAGCTAAACGCCAAAAAGTGTATAGTCATCCCCTTTGGCAAAAACAAAGTGCCCACAAATTACCACATAGGTGGTAATCCATTAAGTATGGAAGAAGTAATTAGGGACCTGGGGACCCAAGTTGATAGCAATCTCTCATTTGACAACCACGTGGCCAAAGTGGTAAGAAAAACATTTTATATAGCCCACCTAATCATGAAGGGATTCACATCTAGATCAGGGGAGGTCATCGTGCCTCTTTACTCATCCCTCATCAGGCTCATAATTGAGTACAATGCCCCTTTTGGGATGTACCTTACCAGACACCTGCAGCAACTGGAAAGACCCCAAAAGTACCTCACCAAGAGGATCAAAGGGCTCAAACAGATGCCATATGCTGCCTGGTTAAAGAAACTCCAGCTCTACTCAGTGGCATACTGCCTGCTCAGAGGCGATCTGTACCTGATGTATAAAGCCATGTCCAACCAGGAATTAATGGACATGCTGCACCTCAGAAAATCCAAATCCCATCGAGCTACACGCTCGAGACTTGAACCTCAGCACTGAAATAAATAGGACATGCTGGAGGGACAGATTCATAACCCAGAGGCTCCCTTCACTCTGGAATAAAATCCCAGTCCAGGTTAGGCAGAGTCCCTCATTGACTCTCTTCAAGAGGAATCTTGATGAGTGGATGGGGGATCGTAGGTTTACCCGGGTATCACATCTGTGTCACTGTTAGACAGAGGCACAGTATACTAACCTCGAAAAAGGGCATAGAAAAATTAATTTAAAATGGGTGGCGAAAGCCAAACACACTCTGGCTAGGCTTATAAATGCCCTAGTGCAGATAGCCTAGTATGAACCTATGAACAAGGTACTATATCCAGACTTCTAACCTCTTAACCTTATAGCTCAGAGGATATTTGACTGAGGCTTAATAACCAGCTTTCTTTTGCAGAGGTCTCAGTACTTTGATGGAATTTAAATCAATTTCCTAATAACAGAAAAATATGTAGAACAAGTGGATCAGATTTTGTCATTGCTGTGCTAGAAAAGCTATTATCCAATTTAAGCTTAATATCTTGGATAGTAAAATATCCTGCAACCTTACATAATGCAAACTTTGCTAGTACTCTGTTGATGTACTGTAATGCAGCAATAAAAGATGATTTTGGAAGGGGTGTTTTGTTTAACCCCCCCCCCCCGAGTTTTAGTGCATCCTGCTGGGAACTTGCGTCATAAGTGAAAATTTGATTTTGCCTCCATTATTGAGTTGATCATTTCGGGAGACCTCAAGTTGTTATCTTTAAAGACTTCATTTGATGTACTACCCTTAGCTAGTAGGATTTCTGAACTGCAGATCTTGAAGTATAAAGAGCATCATACAGTTTTCCAGTAGATCGGTATACTTTTCAGACCAACTTCTTATACCCAGGGCATTCTCAAAATGTGTTGTAAGCCAGTGAACACAGTAATTTAGCTTTTTCCATAAGCAAGAAAAAGGAGGGAAATAATCTTGCTTTCCATGAACATACACAGATCAGTTGTGTATTACAACAAGAGACTCAAACGTCTTAATTAGGCTGATTAAATGTTCCTTTTATGAAAAGAAATAGAATTGTCTAGTTACTAAGCAGACCCTTTCTAAGAAGATAGTAAATTGATTACCATTTGTTATAATAAAAACAACACAACTATGACTTGGGAGGTTAGAGCTCATTTCAATAGGTCACCAACAAAACTTGCAGATTCTACTTCAGGAATGTAAAAGAATTTTTAGGGTTGCTACTAGAGCAGCCACTCACAGATTCTCTAAGCATTGCAAAATAATTGAGCAGCATAAGGGTAGGGCAATGTTTGTTATGGCTATCACCCTGGACATACTTTAGATCATCCACCCTTTTGGGGGGAACCAGTGCTAAACTGCTTGGTATTCTTCCAGTGCCATTTCCTGCAGGAGAAATGTAATGCTGACCAGGGTATAGTTGTGTGAGGGTACTCACCAAAATGGTGACTGTGGTACACTTGTGTGAGGGTACTCACCAAATTGGTGAACATGGTACAGTTGTGAGAGGATGCACACCAAAATGTTGACCGTGGTACAGTTGTGTCAGGGTACTCACTAAAATAGTGACTATTGTACAGTTGTGTGAGGGGACTCACCAAAATGGCTGATGTTGAGGTAGCAGTATGAGTGCCAAAGGATGTGCTCTATCCTATCCCCTACCCCCTTGTGTAGATGGGTCTGATATGTAGAGAGTTTATGTGTGTGTGTGTGTGTGTGTGTGTGTGTGTGTGTGTGTGTGTGTGTGTGTATTTCTGTCTGCCTGTGTACGTGTACATGGATATCATATATGTGCGTGTGTTTAAATGTTCAATTTCAGCATCCAAAACAGGCTGTGTGCCAGATGAATGGAGAACAGCAACACTCAACTCTTTACATAAGGGTGGGGCATCGGCTGACCAAGGAAATTACAGACCTATAAGTCTGATGAGCCTCACTTGTAAGGCTATGGGAGGTATCCTTATGGAATTAATAAACAAGGATATGAATAACTCATACACCCTGGACCCAAAGCAGCACCAGTGGTGTGAACACTGGATATAGATGATTGTCACTGTTGTGATACCCCAATCCCATGTGTAAAAATGGGAAAAAGGGGGTTATGGATGGGTGGTTGAATGCATACATATATGCATACATATACATTTATACATATGTCTGTGTGTGTATGTATGTATGTAGATATATATATATGGGATCCGTACAGATCCCCGAATGCACTTTCCACCGAAGCAGAAATCACCGAGCATACTTAACCGAAAGTGCTGTTCACTGAAGCAGCACTTTCGGATAAGTATGCTCATTGTGCCAGTCGTACTACGGTGCGAATAAGGGAAAACTCCCTTTTCCCCACTGTAGTGCAACCTCAGAGTGAGAATATTAAAGTGGGGGTGTGGGGTGCAGGGGGGGCTTACCCCCCTGCATAGGAGTAGGTTTAATGTTGTTATTTTTTTTTTTTTTTTTTTTTTTTTAAACATACTTTACCATAAGCACTTTTGGTAAAGTATGTTCTGTGATAATGGATTCGGACTTTTGATCTATATATATATATATATATCTATATATATAGATATATATATATATATATATATCTATATATATATATATATATATAGATATATATATATATATATATATATATATATATATATATATATATATATATATA